>NC_083403.1:140439242-140740847 GCF_020745735.1 Hemiscyllium ocellatum | reverse complement strand
AGCCAACCAACTTTCAATCCAATCTAGTACTTTGCCCCCAATACCATGCACCCTAATTTTACTCACTAACCTCCTATGTGGGACTTTATCAAAAGCTTTCTGAAAGTCCAGGTACACGACATCTACTGGATCTCCCTCGTCCATCTTCAGAGTTACATCCTCAAAAAATTCCAGAAGATTAGTCAAGCATGATTTTCCCTTCATAAATCCATGCTGACTCTGACCTATCCTGTTACTACTATCCAGATGTGTCGTAATTTCATCCTTTATAATAGACTCCAGCATCTTTCCAACCACTGAGGGCAGACTAACTGGTCTATAATTTCCTGCTTTCTCTCTCCCACCTTTCTTAAAAACTGGTACAACATTAGCCACCCTCCAATCTGCAGGAACTGATCCCGAAACTATCGAACTCTGGAAAATAATCACCAACGCATGTACGATTTCTCGAGCCACCTCCTTCAGTACCCTGGGATGTAGACCATCAGGCCCTGGGGACTTATCAACCTTCAGACCTAACAGTCTCTCCAATACCAATTCCTGGCAAATATAAATTCTCTTCAGTTCAGGTCCTTCAGCCACTGTTACCTCAGGGAGATTGCTTGTGTCTTCCCCAGTGAACACACATCTGAAGTACCAATTCAATTTTTCTGCCATTTCTTTGTTCCCCGTAATATATTCCCCTGTTTCTGTCTTCAAGGGCCCAATTTTAGTCTTAACCATTTTTTTGCCTTTCACATTCCTAAAAAAGCTTTTACTAACCTCCTTTATATTTTTGGCCAGTTTATCTCCGTACCTCATTTGTTCTTTGCACATTTCCTTCTTAGTAATCCTCTGTTGTTCTTTAAAATCTTCCCAGTCCTCCGTTTTCCCACTTATCTTTGCTATGTTATACTTTTTCTCTTTTAACTTTATATGCTTCTTAACTTCCCTCGTCAGCCACGCCCACCCAGGCTTCCTCCTAGGATCTTTCTTCCTTTTTGGAATGAACTGATCCTGCATCTTCTGCATTATATACAGAAATATCTGCCATTGTTCCTCCACTGTCATCCCTGCTAAGGTGTTGCACCATTGAACTTTGGCCAGCTCCTCCCTCATAGCTCCATAGTTCCCTTTATTCAACAGAAATATTGTCACTTCCGATTGTACCCTCTCCCTCTCAAATTGCAGATTGAAGCTTATTGTATTATGGTCACTACTTCCCAATGGCTCCTTCACTTCGAGGTCCCTGGTCAATTCTGGTTCGTTGTACAATACCAGATCCAGAATTGCCTTCTCCCTGGTTGGCTCCAGCACTAGCTGTTCTAAGCATCCATCTCGGAGGCACTCCACAAAGTCTCTTTCTTGAGGTCCAATACCATCCTGATTCTCCCAGTCTACCTGCATGTTGAAATCCCCCATAACAACTGTAGTAACAGCTTTGCGACAGGCCAACTTCATCTCCTGATTCAACTTACATCCGACATCCAGACTACTGTTTGGGGGCCTGTAGATAACTCCCAAGAGGGTCTTTTTACCCTTAGAATTTCTCAACTCTATCCATATTGACTCTACATCCCCTGATTCTAGGTCGCCCACACGCAAGGGACTGAATATCATCCCTTACCAACATGGCCACCCCACCCCCTCTGCCCGTCAGTCTGTCCTTACGATAGCACGTGTATCCTTGAATATTCATTTCCCAGGCCCTGTCCACTTGAAGCCACGTCTCAGTTATCCCCACAATATCGTATCTGCCAATTTCCAAAAGAGCCTCAAGCTCATCCATCTTATTTCTAATGCTTCGTGCATTCATATATAGTATTTTTAATTTGTTAAGGCCCTCACACTTCCCATCAACTCCTATTTCACTCAACCTTACAGCAGGATCCCTTTCTGAGCTTTCTGCCTCATTGATACAGTTGTCTTTCTTGACTTCCCTTGTTCTAACTTTCCCTTCAATTTCCTTTTTATACATCCAGTTTGTCCCCTCCTCCCCGCTACTTAGTTTAAATGTAGCTGTGTTGCAGTAGCAAGCCTGCCTGCCAGAATGCTGGTCCCCAACCTATTAAGGTGCAAACCATCTCTCTTGTATAATTTATGCTTACCACAAAACATACCCCAGTGATCCAAGAATTTAAATCCTTGCTTCCTGCACCAGGTCCCCAGCCACATGTTCAAGTCCATTATCTCCCTGTTTCTGGCCTCACCAGCCCGAGGAACTGGAAGCAAACCAGAGATAACTGCCCTGGATGTCCTGCTTTTCAGCCTTTTTCCTAGTTCTCCGAAGTCCTGCTGTAGTATGTTCCTCCTCTTCTTCCCGACATCATTTGTGCCGACATGTACCACCACCTCTGGCTCTTCACCCTCGTCCTTGAGGATTTCCTGCACTCTGTCTGTGATGTCTTTAACCCTGGCACCAAGAAGGCAAACACCATCCTCAAATTCCGCCTGCAGCCACAAAAACTCAGACCCAACCTGTTTAGCCTTTACTGTCCCTCTATACCAGGGATCATCATTGTGAACCTTCACTGAATTGCCTCCAATGAAATTATATCTTAAATAAGGGGCCAAAACAGCTCTCAGTGCTCCAGAACTGGTCTCACCTGCATCTTGTACAGCTGTAGTAAGACTTCCCTACTCTTCGACACCCAACTTTCTTAAAATAAGGGCCAGCATTCCATTTGCCTTCCTGCTGCAGGAAAACCCCCAAGTCATTTTGTGTTGCAGCTTTCTGTAGTTTCTCTTCATTAAAGTAATACTATGTTCTTTTGTTCTCCCTTCCAAACAGAACAATTTCATGTTTTTCCACATTATACTCCATTTACCAACTTTTTCTCAATTCACTTAACCTATTAACATATATCTGTAAACTGTCTGTATCCCCTTTGCAAACCATTTTAGCGATCTGTAAATTTGGCTACAGTGCATTTGTTTTCTTCCTCCAAATCATTAATAAATATACTTTAAGCAGTTGTGGACCCAGCACTGATTTCTGTGGAACGTCATTTGTTACTGGTTACCAACGTGAAAAAGAGACCCTTAACATCATTCACTGCTTCCTGATTAGAAGCCAAGTCTCTGTCCTTGCCAATGTATTATCTCCATAACCATGGGCTCTTAACTTATGACTTAATCTTCTTTAAGGTATTTTGTCAAGTGCCTCCTGGAAGTCCAAATACAACACATCTACTGGTTGCCCTCTGTCCACTATCGTGGAGACTTCCCTTGAAAAACACAAATTAGTCAGACACAATTTCCCTTTCATGATGCTTTGCTGACTGCTTGATTAGCTTAAGATTTTTCAAAGGTTCAGCTATTATTAACATAACAGTTGATTGCAATATTTTTCCAATGATAGATATAATGATAATTGGCCTATCCACTTTTTGTCTTTCTCCCTTTTTAAATAGGAGCGTCACATTTTTCCAAGCTCTTTATTACTTCTCCAGAATCCAACAATTTTTTTGAAAATTATGATCAATTTGTCCATTATTTCTGTAGCTCCCTTTTTGGTGATCCTGGAGAGAGGAACTTAAAATTACAAGCACAAGGTAAGTTGTACTTATCAAACAGATAGAGTTACAAGCAGCTAAGCCTCCAGGTTCAGATGGATTTCATGGTAATGCTCTCATTATTACAATGATAACTGGCTAAGCTCAGAGGCTGGGAATCCTGTGGAGAGTTACTCATCTCTGAACTACCCAAAGAATATTCATCATTTACAAGGTAAAGTTATGAGAATTTCTCTATTTGGCTTGAAGAGTACAGTTCCAACAAACTTCAAGTATCTTAATTACAACAAGGGGAAATCAGTCAGGGTGATTAGCATCCCATTCACCATCTTAAATACTCTATCCTCACCACTGGTGCAAAGTGACAGCAGTGTATACCATAATATACAGCAGCAGATCCTTTGTCAGCATCTTCCTATCTCACAACATCTACCACAAAGTAGACAAGGAGAGAAGACACATCAGCTGCAAGGCCCCTCCAAGCCACACCCCATCTTTATTTGGAAGAATATTGCAGCTCATTCATCGCTACTGGATCAAAATTCTTGAACTCCCTCCCTTACAACATTGTGTGTGTGCCTACACCACAAGAAGTGTATGCAATTCTCTTTGGACGGTTGGTGTACACTCGATGGACCAACTGGCCTCTTTTTGCACAATAGGCATTCTATGGTTCTATGATTTTATGAACTGCAACAGTTTCTTCTCAACGACCTTCTCAAGGACAATTAGGGATGTTCAGTGAAACTCCCGTCTCAGGGAAAGAGTGAAAATAAAGCCGTTCAGCCAGAGAATCATAGAAAATGGCCATTTTAACATTTACTGATCTAACCATCACTATTAATTTGCTGTGTTATTAAACTCTACCCCTGGCTCCCACCACCACCTTGAATTTATTGATGGCATATGGTTTGTTTTAAATGAACACAAATCAGCTTTACATATGGCTTCTGAAGACTTAAGTGCTTTATTTGTGATAGCTTATATCAACAAAAATAAACACAAGAAAGCATATGGGAAAATATGTGGATAAGAGTTGAATATTTATCTGTCCCCTTGTACTGTTTTAGGCATGTTTAGGGATGTGCAAAGGATAGTCCAGATGTTGCTGGACCATAGTCAAGCCTTAACTAATTTTTTTTTTCTTGGCTAGAAACTAAAAAACAGGATATGTAATTGAGCCTCACAATGTAGGGTGTTAAATGAGATACTACCGTGTGTACGCATACATAATTATATTCAGCTTTCCAAGATTATAACCTTTATTACAACATTTCCTTTCCAAGCACAAACTCGACTAATGATGGTTGTTCGTAGCCAAAATATTTTTAAAATAAAGTTTTATCATCTGAAACATTGAGCTAGCAAAATCTCATTATATTTGCCAGCCCAGAGTCATTACAGGTTGTTTATAAAGGGAGTCTTGCCATCAAGACCACTTTTAACAAGTTAAATGGTTGCAAAGAATTATAATTAACTTCAATGTGCATTTGCTTTGCTCAACCTCTGTAAAGTTTTCAAATAATTTTGTCTCTAAGAGAACATGCAATCAAATCCGAGTATGAAGGTGTTCAAAATGAAAAGCATAACTAAGGATATAGTTTTGGATAATTCAAAGCCCCACTGTGAGAAAACTGATTTTTGATTGTAACTTTGTGAATGTTAATGTTGCTCCCGCATTGTCAGGTTCTGTCAATGTCCATAGTATACTAAGCTGAAAATGTGAACGATATGCAATTAACACCCCTTGAGTCAAATTGATCAAGTATAGTGGCTACATAAACAGAGTGCCTTTGTGTTATTTTAATTTTGCCAGCTTTCCACCCTGTTGGCCTGAAAGTTATTTCAAAAGTCAGAGTGTTTAGTTCCAATTTCAGTGCCTAATTTTATTGTGCCTGAGATCTTACATTCTACTTGAAATAATATCCATTATTCAAACCTACATATTGCCAGCGCCAATTTTACCTCTAGACCAAAGGATCTTCAATTACTTCAAACATAACAATTGAGAAATTGTGCAAGGCCTGATAATAGAGGTGTGGAATGTGATGTACGATTACATTGTGCCTGATGAAGTGATGTAGGCAGCATATAAACGTCATGCCACCAATTCATCATCATAATCATAGCACACAGCTCACTGCTGTGTTCACTGCTGTATGTTTAGCAGGAGGCCTAGGATCTGTGTCATGCCACATCAGTTGAAGCCAGTACATACTTTCAAAAGCCAGTCTGCACCCTTTAAAGGATACATTTCTTCTGGATGCAGTAGCTGACCAAAATTGTGGCACTATTTCTCTGAAAGAGGAGCAACAGGGCTTCCAGATTATCCTGACAGAACACCGGACGCCTTAAGGTGGAAAGAGGAAAGAGGTCATCTTTCCATAGGGACACCAGAGCCCTTCAGACAGAGGAAAGAAATGGGAGCAGAGGCACTGTACATGAAGACCAGCGTCACATGCTACTAAAGGTACCATAGCCTTTGACACCATCACATTCCACACTGCAGTCAGTGCACCGTGTGAACTAGGTCTGATTTCACCTTCTCCTGCTTTTCATGTCTTCCCTAGTCAAGTCCTGAAAGTGGCTCCAAACGTATCTAGGCTACACTGTTCTGTAATGATAGGAGGAACTCTGCTTCTCTTAATTGCAAGTGAAAACGTATTTATTTTAAGAAAAAGTTCAGCATGCCTGCTTATGATCAGCCACCACAGTGCACATTCTGTGGAAATCTGAATGAAGTAGGTGAGGAGTCTCCTCTTTCAAGATTTGCTTGATTTCTGGAAGTAAAAAATGAGGTCTGCAGATGCTGGAGATCACAGCTGCAAATGTGTTGCTGGTCAAAGCACAGCAGGCCAGGCAGCATCTCAGGAATAGAGAATTCGACGTTTCGAGCATAAGCCCTTCATCAGGAATAAGAAGTCAATCTTAAACTGTCATTGAGTCACTCATGAGTGTGTCTAGAACTGGTTGATGATGCCCCCCTGAGACACCCGCACGTGTGGTATGAGTTGCCAGAGGCTGTGGTGGAGGTTGGCATAATTACAATATTAAAAAAGCATCTGGACGGGTATATGAACAGGAAGGGTTTAGAGGGATATGGGCCAAGTGCTGGCAAATGGAACTAGATTAATTTAGGATACCTGGTGGCATGGACGAGGTGGACTGAAGGTTTTCTTTCTGTGCTGTACAAGTCTATGATTCTATGACTGTATGTCCTAGATATGGTCTGAGACTTCTACAGTGTTATGACACTTTTCTAATATTCTTGGGACACAAGGCTGAAATTATATTTATTTCCCTGTACTGATCATAATTTAAAACACCTTATGTGCTTGATAATGCCATTAAACTTTACTTTATATCTTAAAAGAAGGATCCTTCTAATTCTGTTGGTACTTTTTCCAGCTGCTTAAGAGCTGGTTAAAGTTGAAGATCATGTTTAGGACATCAAGAGAAGTGACCCAGTAAATTTTGACTCTCTACATGGATAGGCAGAGCTAACTGAAGTAATTGAGCTTGTTCAGATTGAAGTGCAATCACATACAAACGATCCTCATGCTCTGTTGAAATCATGAGGCCTTCAAACAGTAGGCAGACTTCAGAAATTCATTCGTGTTAAATAAAATGCTGCATTGTACACACAAAACATGGTGTCAGAGGTGAGACTGCGAGAGAGTTGACTGGCTGTACGGAAGCACAGCTGCTGACAGAGAGAGGTAGTCGAAAAGCATGGCACTGGAAAAGCAAAGCAGGTGGGCTCTCCTGCTCCTCGGGTGCTGCCTGACCTGCTGTGCTTTTCCAGCACCACACTTTTGGACTCTGATCTCCAGCATCTGCAGTCCTCACTTTCTCCACAGAGAGACACAAACATGTTCGGAGATGTGAACATAAAGTTCAAAAATTATATTGCTAAGAGAACACAATGATCAATTTTTTTTCTATCATGCATCTTGGATGAACTCAAATTCTTATTATTTTTTCTGCTTGTTTGTAATGTGTGTGCATCACCAGCATTTATTGCCTATCCCTAACTGCCCTGAGGAAGGTGATGGTGAACTGCCTTCTTGAAGACCATGTTATGGAAGAAGTTCCAGGATTCTGACCCAGTGACAGTGAAGTACAGTGAAGATGATGCAGGTCTATGTTGGAATGTTATGTCCCTTCGAGCAGAATTTACAGGCTGTGTCAGTCACATACATCTGGTCATTAAAGAATAATTTTAGATGAAAAAATTCAATAAGTTGGAAAAGCAATCATCCTTTTCTAAGAAGAAATAAGAACCTGTTATCAGTCAGGAAGACGAATCACAGTTGTGAATTATGGATGGTGCTCCATATTTTACCAGACCAATTAATGTCATTAGTGATGAAAATCTCATAATTCAGGATATCATTAATCCCTTTCTTAACTGTAGAATTATAAACGCTCAGTGCTCGTTGCAAGGAAAGAACATGTTAGGGAGTACACTTTGTCAATGTTACTGGATAAGATTCCCTGACAGAAACATGTATTTTAAAAAATCATTGCTTGATTCCTATTTCTCGGCAGCATGATGGCTCAGTAGTTAGCACTGCTGCTTCACAGTGCCTGGGACCTGGGTTTGCTCCCAGCTTTGGGTGACTGCCTGAGTTGAGTTTGTACATTCTCTCCGTGTCTGTATGGGTTTCCTCTAGGTGCTCCAGTTACCTTCCAGAATCCAACAATGTGCAGGTTAGGGGTGATTAGCCATGCTAAATTACCCATAGTGTCCAGGGATGTGCAGGATAGATGGGGTAGCCATCGGAAATGCATGATTAGAGGGGTAGGGTAGGGGTGTAGGTTTGGGTGTGATGTTCTTCGGAGGGTTGTTGTGGATACGATGGGCCGAATGCTCTACTTCCTCACCATTGTGTTATGATCCTATGATTCTTCATTATGTTTTCTTGCTCAAGTTGTGACAGAAATAAAATATTTTTAATATATTGTATAGTTGGATTCATTTTTTTTAAAAGGAATAACTATATTCCCATGTGAATAATCAAGGTTGTGGGTTTTTCAGAACTTCCTGTCAACACACAAATCAGTGATCCATACATAACCAGTCCTAAACTCTCAATCCATGTGCAACAAATGACACAATGTATGCCTTGTACTAAACTAAATATGCACTTCAACAATATTCATAAAAATGCCCTTGTAATTAAAGTCAGAAAAGGAGGCTCTTTGAAATTAAAAATTAAAACTGAAAATGAAACAGTCAAAATTAATGCAGATAGCATTTGTAAGTTATAAAGCTGGATCCAGATACACAAATCAAATTTAAGACTATTGGTCCAATGTAGCCACAGGGAGTTTCTAAGGGAATTGAAGTCAGGGTTAAACCTATTGAGACTGAATGTAGAAATTATCTCTTTGAAGTAAATTGAATTTAAAAAGTAATTTAGAAAGATTTTTAATAGATAAGATCATATTACTTTGAATTTAAAGACAGAAGCAGTTATTTTTAATGCAATAAATAATGCTCCACATTTTTTAAACAATAACTAAAATCACCTCTCATATTGCCATACTGTTTTAATAGATTTTCCAAGGTTCAATAATACATCCTGCTCCTAGCTTGCATTGCTGGGGGTACATGAGACTGTCTTCAATAATTCCTTAAGCTCTTAGAAAGGGTAGTGCCCTGGATTGTTATGAGATTTGCCTTGGATCTTATAAGGCTTGACTTTTATTTATTGATGGTTTATATTTTCCTATAGAGGTATATCACTGATAACTCATTAGTCATCCACGATCAACATGGAAACAATTAAATGGCTGAAGCATTTTATTTGAAGCATATGTAAACAGCAAAATATACAGAACAATAACAAAGAAAGTCATAAGAAAAAGAAGTTGAATACTTTTAAATACATACTACTTTCTGTCTTATTTTCTTTTTTGAGATTTCTCTTGGTCTTTAATTTTACTTCTCATGTTTCTGATTTGCATTTATTTCAAATTTGCCTCTGCTAAAGTTTTTATCCCTGTTCTGTTGACAGCTGATTTATTTTATTTTGCTGTTTTCAAGTATCAAAATGTTACTGTCTGATAAGCTGAAAGAGCAACATTCATTATTTCAAAATGCCCATTTAAATTTTCAGGGGACAGCTCATTCAAGAATTGAGTGGCTCGGTATAAGGCAATGGTTCTGAATCAGACAAGAGGTCTGATCTGAGTTAGTTTGATGGAATGAGTAGTATACTGTGAGGAATTCTTCAGTAAGGAGGGGCAGCAACTGTATAAAAATGCACACCTGAAATGTTTGGAGATTTTCAGATTCAGGCATAGCTGTAATTTTGTGAACTCAAGTTTCATGTCTCTTAGCCTGAATATAGCCCTGTGATAGTTTACTCAAACATTCCTAAAATGTCATTTCCCCACACCCCACCTTTCAAAGATGATGCTTCACCCTACCTCCTGTTGCTTAAATTCATTCATGCAAATCTCAAAACTTTAACGTTCTGCTTTCAATGTGCAAAAAATGTCCCTTGCCAAGATATTGCTTCATACTTCACACAGTGTTAATTCTTTTCATATAATTGTGACTTCTTCTCATGCAAATTTGTTGTTTCGTGCTCTCAGTGTGCAGATTAACTTAACCCTCATAACAATTCTTTGCAACTGTGTCACATGAAGATTTTGATATGCAAACACCGAATAAAATGGTGAAGTCCTGGAAATTCATGATCAAACTGAAGGCGGCATAAATCATCACAATTCTATCTCTTTTTGTTCATGGGATGTTGGCGTTGATGGCTTGACCATGACTAATTGGTCATCTCTAATTACCCTGCAAAACGCGCTGGGGACTGCTGACTTGAAGCACTGATGTTCCTGAGGCATCCATGACGTTGTTAGGATTGTAATTCCAGGAGTTTGTTCTAGCAATACTGAAGAAGAGGTGATATAGTTCCAAGTCGGGATAAGCTGCTGTTGGCGATATCACATTGCATCTTTTGTCCTTATTCTTCTGGGAGACATAGGTGAGGCATTTGGAAGGTGCTTTAGGAGGGGCCTTGCTGAGTTATCGCAGTGCTTCTTATAGATCGTAGAGACTGCTACCACAATGCATCATTGATAAAGTTAGTTACATGTGGTGAATGGGGTGTCAATAAAATGGGCTACTGTATCCTAGATTATGTCAAGTGTCTTCATTGTTGTCAAGGTGCACGCATCCAGGTGAATGAAGAGGATTCCATCACATTCCTGATTTGGGTTGTGTAGATGATGGACAGACTTTGGGGAATCAAGGAGTGAGTTATTTGCTGCAGGATTCCTAGCCTCTGACCTGTTCTTGTAGCGACTGTATTTATATGGCTAGTCCCGTTCAGTTTCTGGTCAATGGTGACAGCCAGCATTTTGATAGTGGGTGCATTAGCAATGATGCGATTGGACAGCAAGGTGGGATGGTTAGATTATCACTTGTGGAAGATGTTTATTGTCTGGCACTGTGTGCCACAAACGTTACCTACCACTCATCAAACCAAACCAAACCTGGATAGCATCTGCAAACCTGGATATTGTACAGGTTTCAATAACATTTGGTTATGAACTTCTTCAGTAGCGAGGAGTGGTGAATGGTGCTGAACATTGTGCAATCATTGGCAAACATTCCCACTTTTGACTTTATGATGGGGGGAAGATCGTTGCTTTTTTTATGCTGTGTTCCCTTTGAAATAAAGGACACCATTCTATTTGCCTTCCCTATCACCTAGTGAATTTGAATGTTAGCATTTTTTTGAGTTTATTTGATTTGATTTATTAATGTCACATGTACCTGGTGCAGTGAAAAGTTTCATTTTGTATGCAATGCAGGCAGGTCATACCATGTGAAGTGTAATAAGGTAACAGAACAGGGTGAAGAATTCAATGTTATGCTTTCTGTCTTCTTTGTCCTTCGAAACAATATTCATCTCCTTTATTCTTCCTGTTAATGTGCAAACCTCACATTTTTGCACAATGTATTTCCCCATGTCAAGTTTTTATCCAATCACTTAATCTGTTTGAATCCCTTTCGTGTGTTTCTCATCGCTTGCATTTCCATCTATTTCTGTGTCATTTGTAAAGTCACATGTATTTTACTAATTGTGATCCCAACACTGATCCCCAGCGGCATTCCATGTGCTGTAGTTGCCACCATGAAAATGTCCCCTTTATCCTGACTCTTCATCCTCTGTTAGTTAGCCAATCGCCTAATGTGTGGCACCTTATCAAATACCTTTCAAAAATTAAATATATTGCATCCATTGCTTTCTCTTTAGCTATCCTGCTTGTTAACTTCTCAAGGAATTAATACATTTGTGAGACACAATTTCCCATGTTGACTTTGCTAATATATCCTTTGTAGCAGGCACTAAAATATTCCCAATAACAAATGTTAAGCTAACAGGACTGTAAATAATTTTTCACTCCTTCCCTTCTGAAATGAGGTTGTTATGTTAGTAGTTTCCAAATCCTCTGCGGCTTTTCTGAATTTCATGGATTCTTGGAAGGTTACTATCTCTGTAGCTACTTCCTTGAACAGTTTTGGATGCATTGCCTCAGGTTCAGGGTCTTATGGTCTTTAGCTCCATGAAATTTCTGAGTGACAGTTATCATATTTATTTCCTTTCTTTTTGCTTTTTGATCATTTAATATGTTTTAGTGCTATTCATGTCTTCGACTATATTTATTTAACTTCTCTGCTAGATTTTGGTTGGCCATTTTTTCCCCAGCATCTCATGGACCTATGTTAACTTTTCCCTTTCTCTTCAGTTTAACATATTTAAAGAAGCTTTAGGTCTCCACTTGGTTTTATATTTATCCTCAATGTTTATTGACATCCATTTTTGTTTTGGTTATCTTTTTTTCATTTTTAAACCTTTCCCAATCTTTGTCATATTGTATGTTTTTTTTCAATTCGATGCAATCATTTACTTCCCTGGTTAACCACTGTTGACTTACCCCTCTTAGAATCTGTTTTTTTTCTCACAGCTCAGTATTTTTATTATTTTTCAAGTATTTGTCAATTCCCTTTTGAAAGTTTCTATAGAATCTGTGTCAATAATCCTTTCAAGTTCTGCATTGAGATTGTGACAAATTACACAAATTATATATATTTTTTCATCTTAGTACTGCATCTTTTGCTACCTATCTTAGTGTACATTTGTTACAATCTTTTCTCGTGTCATCTTTTCAGTCTGAAGATGTGTAGGTTAGGTTGCTTGGCCATACTAAATTGCCTATGGCATCCAGGGATGTGCAGGCTAGGCGGGCTAGCCATGGGAAATGGAGGGTTACAGGAATGGGATAGGGGGATCAGACTGGGTGTGATGATATTCATAGGGTGGGTGTGGACTCAATGGGCTGAATGGCCTCCTTCCACACTGTGGAGAGTCTATGATAGTGTAAGAAAACTCCCCCTACATACTCAATCAAATCCCTTCATAAGCTGAACAAAGAGACCTTGGAGTGCAAGTTCATAGTTCCTTGAAAGTGGAGTCGCAGTTCAATAGGATAGTGAATAAGGCGTTTGGTATGTTTTTCTTTATTGGCCAGAGTATTGATCAGTGGAGTTGGGAGGTCATGTTATGGCTGTACAGGACATTGTTTAGGCCACTTTTAGAATATTGTGTACAATTCTGGTCTCCCTGCTATAGGAAGGATGTTATGAAACTTGAAAGGGTTCAGAAAAGATTTACAAGAATGTTACCAGGATTGGAGGATTTGAGCTATGGGGAGAGGCTGAATAGGCTGAGGCTGTTTTCCCTGGAGCGTTGGAGGCTGAGGGGCGATCTTATATAGGTTTATAAAATCATGAGAGGTGTAGATTGGATAAATAGACAAGATCTTTTCCCTGGGGTGAGGGAGTCCAGAACTAGAGGGCATAGGTTTAAAGTGAGAGGGGCAAGATATAAAAGGGACCTCTGGGAAACGTTTTCACACAGAGGGTGGTACGTGTATGAAATGTACTGCCAGAGGAGTTGGTGGAAGCTGGTACAATTACCATATCTAAAAGGCATCTGGATGGGTATGTGTGTAGTAAGGGTTTAGAGGGATGTGGGGCAAGTACTGGCAAATGGGACTAGATTGGGTTTGGATATCTGGTCAGCATAGATGAGCTAGACCAAAGGGTTTGTTTCCGTGCTGTACATCTCTATGACTATATGACTCTATTTGGAACCAGTTGACTGAATATCCCTTTAACCCTCTCCTTTCCAAGGAGAACAATGTCTGTTTATCTAATCTACCTATGTAATTGAAGTTTCTTATGCATGGCTTTTACATTTGAAATTTCATTTCAGAAATGAAGATGGAAATAGGTTCCTTACTCATTTGAAAAATGGACAAGACCAGACAAGTCTTAGCGATAGATTAGAGTTGTGCTGGAAAAGCACAGCAGGTCAGGCAGCATCCAAGGAGCAGGAAAATTTACGTTCCGGGCAAAAGCCCTTAGCGTTAGTCAACATTGGTGATCAGCTAATTGACTTCACACCCTGCAAAGTTCTATGATTTTACAACAAGTATAAAAAGTTCTGGGGTCCTAGTCATGAAAAATTACAGGAACCAAGCATGATGAATCTTAATTTCAATGCAGTAAGCAATCCAAGTGTATGAGATGGAAATTAGCACAACTCTGAAGGAATGATAGCCATGAAAGCTGCCTAGCCATTTCAAACCCCCACATCAAGCTATTAATATCACCTGTTATTCATTTAAACATTTAAACATTTTCAAAATACATTATAATGTCAGACAGGATAACCCATGTCGTGAAGTGAAATTTGATTTCCCCCCCATAAGTTGAAAATTATTACAATTTATGAAGCATTTGCAATAACAAGTGAGTTAAGTATTTCACTTGCAAGTGACATTAATAAGTTGCCACCACAAATATCAGTGGCTTTATTTATGCACTTATTATGTGAAAGGAAATATACATTTCAAATAACTACAGCACAGCAGGGATGAGGCTTTTTTTCTTGGTAGACATATGTTTTGGAACATTTCAAAGGCAAAAGCATGTGACATCCTGAGAATATTCACATGTTGGCTGATGAATCTTTACAAGGGAATGCATTTAGAAACAGATAAAATACTGTACAGAAAGAAGCCATTGAGCTTATTGTAGCAATATTAACTAAAAAAAAAGGAGATGCTAGCCTCAATCTAAATTTTGAATCTTGTATTGTTGCTGTGCAGATTTTGGCACTTAAAGCGCAGATCTGAGAATTTTTTAAACATGATGCGGTTCCTGCCTGTGACTTCCTCTCAGACATGAACTCCAGAGTCCATCATCTGTCCTGGAAAAAAAAGATTTCATTTCAAATCCTCTCCAATCTACTTATCAATTACAATGAGTATATTCACCATGATTATTGACTTGCCAGCAAAGGGAAATGAATCTTTCCTATCCACCCAATTGAGGACCCTCATAATTTTATACTCTCATTTAAATTTCCCTTCAGTCTCCTCAGTTTCAAAGAAAACAACTCAAACCTATTCAATCTATCCAAAAAATGAAAACTCACTATTCCTCACAAGATCCTTATCAATTTCCCTTCTACCTCCTCGATGCAATCATATGCTTCCAGTATGTCGGGACCAGAATTTCACTATGTACTTTATGAAACATATGGCCCCAGATATAGTTCTACATAATCCCTGTGCTGTTATAAGGCCATAAGAAATAAGTACAGGAGTAAACCATCAGCCTCTCCAGCCTGCTCCGCCATTCAACAGGTTCATGACTTATCTGATATTCATAACGTCCACTTTCCTGCCCTTTCCATGTAAATCTTAATTCCGCTAATGACCAATAAATAATCAAGCTCAGCCTTAAATATACATGAGGACTCTGCCTACTCAGGTCACTGTGGCAATGAGTTCCAAAGATTCACAATCTCCTTCGAGAAGGAGTTACTCCTCATCTCAGTCTTAAATTGGCCCATTTATTCTGGGACTATTCTCTCTGGTCTGAGACTTTCCCATGGGGAGAAATGTCCTCTCAGAATTTACTCTCTCAAGCCCTTTAGGAATCCAATATGCTTCGATGTTTTTGAATTCTATGCCTCAGGTGAACAGTAGAATATCAATTTCTCCAGAATTTTCTCCGTTTATTTCAAGGTTCATCTGTTCCTCTAACTTCTCAGTAGTACAGTGTTTATTGTGTAAGATTGTTTTATTTGATCTCCCATATGCATTATCTCACTCTTCCCTGGATTGAACTCCATTAGCCACTTTCTTGTCCACCAGCCAGTTTATTAAAATCTTTCAACAATCCATAATTTTTCTCCCAATTGATCACACAGTGATTTTTTACATCACTGAGTAAATGTTTAATTATGTCTCTTTTACACTATAAGAAACAAAGGGTTCTGTGCTGAAAAAGGCCCCATTGTAAAATGTTGATGATTGCATGATGTTCAGCAGAATTCATATCTCCTCAGATGCTGAAGCATTCCATATTCAAATGTAACAAGATCTGGACAATATCCAGGCTTGAACTGACAAGTGGCAGGTGATATTTGCACCACACATGTGCCAGTCAATGACCATCTCCAATAAGAGACAATCTAACTGCTACTCCTTGGCAGTCAATAGTGTTACCATCATTGCATCCTCTTGTACAGGATCAGTATCATGGGGTTTATCATTGATCAGAAACTCTACTGGACTGACCACATAAACATAGTGATTACAAAGGTGGTCAGAGGCTAGGAATACCGAGGTACATAACTCACCTTCTGACTCCTCAAAACCTGTTCATCATCTACAATGCATAGGTCAGAAGTGTGATAGAATACTTCTTACTTGCCTGGATGGGTGTAGCTCAGAAAGCACTCGGAAAGCTTGACACCATCCAGGAAAAAGCAGCCTGCTTGATTAGCTCCACATCCACAAGCTTCCACTCCCTCCACCACCACCACTCAGTAGCAGCAGTGTGGACTATCTACAAGGTGCACTGCAGAAATTCACCAAAGATCCTCAGACAGCAATTTTCAAACCCATGACCACTTCCATATAGAAGGACAAGGGCAGCAGATAGATGGGGACACCACCATTTGTAAGTCCCCCTGTAAGCCACTCACCCTCCTAACTTGGTAATAAGTTGCCTCTCCTTCAGTGCGGCTGGGAGAAAATCCTTGAATTCCCTCCCTAATGGCATAAGGGGTCAACCTACAGCAGGTGGACTGCAGCAGTTCAAGAAGGCAGCTCACCCCCACCTTCTCAAGAGCATCTAGGAACGGACCATAAATGCTGGACAGCCAGCAATGCCCACATCTCATAAAGGAATTTGCTTTGCCCCACTGAACTAAGTTTGGATGCAAATTGCCATTTTCCTTTCGAACCATGTGACTTGATTTTCCTACCATGTGAGACTTTGTCAGAAACTTTGTTAAATCCACATCGATTACACCAATTGCAGTACCCTCAGGAACCCACCTCAAAACATTTAACCAAATTAGTCAGTCATGACCTTTCCTAAATTCTTTCAGCATTTGTTAAATGGTCTGTAAATAATTTACATCATAAAACATACCAAAGTGTTTCACGAAGATATGATAAAACAAAACTTGACAACAGGTTACTACTTAACTGGAACTGATGTCTGCAAATATTTAAAAAAAGACATTTTTGCATTTTTCAGTAAATCAGGCGGATTAATGTTAATGTGCAGGTTAGTTTTTGTTTTGATTTGTGAAGTGCTAATAATATTGAAATGTTTATCATACACCATTTTACTTGGTCAGATGGAGTTGGTTCGAAACTTTTGTCCTTATGTAAGTAACATTTTTCAGTGGCCAACATTGGTCTCTGCTCAATGTCATGAAATTCAAGTGTTCATTCAAGAGGATCAGTGTGTTAAACTGTACAGTCACCAGACATGTTTCAAAGCTTTATAGCCAACGTAAAAGGCATTTTCTATATATGTAGTGGATATTTTAATTTGCTTTCGAATAAATCTGGTTAAACTGCATTGTTAGCATGCTAAATAATGCTTTATTTTGCCAGTTTTATATACATATATATTTATAAATAAAAAAATGAAAAATCTAACAATCCCCGTATTAACCTATCACAATCTAATTATTGTGAGTGAGTGATGGTAAGTAATAAACTGAGGTACTTTGCAGCACAATCACAGAGTAGGGGCGGCACAGTGGCACAGTGGTTAGCACTGCTGCCTCACAGCGCCTGTAGACCCGGGTTCAATTCCCGACTCGGGCAACTGACTGTGTGGAGTTTGCACGTTCTCCCCGTGTCTGCGTGGGTTTCCTCCAGGTGCTCCGGTTTCCTCCCACAGTCACAAAGATGTGCGGGTCAGGTGAATTGGTCAAGCTAAATTGCCCGTGGTGTTAGGTAAGGGGTAAATGTAGGGGTATGGGTGGGTTGCGCTTCGGCGGGTCGGTGTGGGCTTGTTGGGCCGAAGGGCCTGTTTCCACACTGTAAGTCTAATCTAATCTAAATGACTGAAATGTTTTTACTTGTATGTTAACCACTAACCTGCCAGCTAGGTTACATCATCTCGGAACATACATGGACCAGTTGTTAGTTACAAGCTTATTACTGTTAATTCTAACATCATATCAAAGTAATAATCCTACTTAGATACTGGGCACTCTATAAATCTCACACTACTAAAGTAAATAGTCGTAGAATCCCTCCAGTGTGGAAACAGACCATTTGGCCCAACAAGTCCACACCAATGTTTGGAACTCTCTTCCACAAATAGTGATAATATTTGGTCAGTGTTGATTTTAAATCAGAGATGGAGTTTTTTTTTGTCAAGTGAAGGTATTAAGGGAAATGGATCAAAGGTAGATATATGGATCTAGGCCACAAATCAGCCATAATGTCATTGAATAGTGGAACAGGCTTGAGGGGGCTAAATGCCCTACTCCTGTTCATATGAAATAAATTTAAATTTACCATAAAGAGACAATACTATACAATAGAGAAAAGGAATAGGCCCTTCAGCCACCAAGCCTGCGCTGATTCCTAAACCTTATTTCGACCTGTTACTTACTGCCCAAATGCAGTTTCTATTCTTCTGTTCACCTCCCATTCATGTCCCTTAAACACTGGTAACAAGCCTGCTTCCACCACCTCCCCTGGCAGTACGTTCCAGGCACCCACCACCCTCTGTGTGAAATATTTTCCCCGTACTGCTCCCCTAAACCTTCCCCCTCTCACCTTGAACCTGTGCTCTCTTGTAGTTGACTTTTCCACCCTGGGAAAAAGCCTCTGACTGTCCACCCCATCCATGTCTCTCATAATTTTGTAGACCTCTATCAGATCGCTCCTTAGTCTCAGTCTTTCCAGTGAAAATAATCCAAGTTTATCCAATTTCTCCTCATAACTAAAACCATCCAGACCAGGCAACATCCTTTCCAAAGTATCCATGTCCTTCTGGTAGTGTGGTGACCAGAACTGCCCACAACAAAACTTTTAAAAAGTTTTGTATAGCTGTAAAATAACTTGTGACTTTCATATTCAATGCCCCAGCTGATGAAGCCAAGTGGGCTGTATTCCTTCTTGACCACCTCATCCACCTGTGTTGCCACTTTCAGGTACCTGTGGACCTATATACCCAGATCCCTTTGTCTGTCAGTGCTCCTAATGAGTCTGCCATTTATTGTATAGGTTATACCTGAATTTGATATTCCAAAATGCATCACCTCACATTTGTTCAGATTAAACTCCATCAGCCATTCCTCTCCCCAAATGTGCAATCCATCTCTATCATTTGACAATTCTCCTTACTATCTGAGCTCTGCCAGTATCATCCATAAACTTATTAATCAGATTGCCAACATTTTCCTACAAATTATTGATAGATATATATGTTATAACCAGCAAAGATCCTAGCACTGATCTCTGCGGAACACAACTAATTATTAATCTCCATTTTGAAAAGCATTCTTCCACACTAATCTCTGTCATCTATGACCAAGCCAGTTTTATATCTATCCAGCCCTGAATCTCGCTCACTCCGAATTCCATGAGACTTTACCTGCTGTATCAGCTTGCCACGAGGAACCTTGTCAAATGCCTTACTGAATTCTATGTAGATAACATCCACTGCTCTTCCCTTATCAAGCATTCTTGTCACCTCCTTAAAAAATTCAATCCAGCTGGTGAGACATGACCTTCCCACACAAACTATCACCAACAGATAGTTTCACTTCCAAATGTGAATAAATCCTGTCTTTCGGTTTTTTCTTCAACAGCTTACCCACCCACTAATGTCAGGCTCACCAGCCTGTAATTAGCTGGATTATCTCTGTTTCCCTTCTTAAACAAAGGAACAACTTTGGCCATTCTCCAGTTCTCTGGAACCTTGCTTGAGACCAAAGAGGATGGAAAGGTATCTGTTAACGCCCAGATTATTCCTCCCTTGCCTCCCACAGTATCCTGGGATTGATCTTGTCTGGCCCTGGAGACTTGTCCATCTTAATGCATTTCAAGACACTCAGCACATCCTCCTTGACCTCCCTGAGAGCATTCACACACCTAACCCTGACCTCAACATCTCTCATGGCCCTCTCTTCTGTAAATACAGATGTAAAGCACTCATCAAGTGCCTCACCCATTTCTAGCTACCCTCTTGCTCCTAATATATTTATAAAATATCTTGGGATTCTCCTTAAGCCTGTTGGCCAAGGACATTTCATACTCCCTTCTAGCCCTCCACATTTGAGCTCCTTCTTACTTTTTCTGTATTCTTTAAGGACTTGGGTGTTTCTTGTTGCCTAGGCCTTAGGTATGCTTCCTTTTTTTTTGGCTAAACTGATAATTTCTGCAGTTTTCCAACATTCTTGAATCCTGCTATTCCTGTCCTTCATTTTCACAGGAATATGCCTGGGAACATTTAGCTTCCAAACCTTTCCCTCTTTAAACCATGTCTCTCTGATACCAACTGCATCACAATTTCATAGATCAATCCAGACTCATTCGATTTACCTGTTAAATTTTTTGCATTAAATCGAACATAGTCCAAATCTCCAGTTCAACTGAGCTCAGCAACCTCTTCCTAACTGATGTTTCTCTTAGCTATGTTTACCTTAGCCTCAAGCTCTTCTCCAGTCTATTCCACCTGCTGATCTTCTGCTCTGGTTCCCCTAACACACTAGTTCAAACCCTCCCAAGTGGCACAATCAAAACTCCCTGCCAGCATATTGATGCTCTCCAGCCACATGTTCAATTGTACTATGGCTCTGTTCCTAGCCTCAGTTGTACATGGCATTGACAGAAATTCTGAGATTTTCAGTTTACAAGATAGGACAGAAGTTATTCTGGACTTGTTTTTTGGGTACAGACTCAGTGCTGTGCAACTTTGAGTACTTCGATTAGATTACCTACTTAGGTTACTGACAGTGTGGAAACAGGCCCTTCGGTCCAACAAGTCCACACCGACCCACCGAAGCGCAACCCACCCAGACCCATTCCCCTACATTTACTCCTTCTCCTAACACTATGGACAATTTAGCATGGTTAATTCACCTAACCTGTACATTTTTGGACTGTGGGAGGAAACCAGAGCACTCAGAGGAAATCCACACAGACACGGGGAGAATGTGCAAACCCACACAGTCAGTCGCCTGAGGCAGGAATTGAACACGGGTCTCTGGCGCTGTGAGGCAGCAGTGCTAACCACTGTGCCACAGTGCTGCCCAAGACTTGAAGAGTTGACAGCAGTTCTAGGTAGGAGGTTGTCACAGGTTACAGTGGGGACAGAGTAACGTTGGAAGTTGGCAATCACTGATGCACCAAATTAGAAGTGCAATCCTGTTCTTCAAGCTCTACGGGTAGACAGTTTTTAAAACAAATTTCTGTTTGCATCCTCCCTTGAGTGTCTGTCACTGAAATTGCGGAATATATGAGTGTGGCAAGTCTAAACAATTAGATGATTCGTTTGCTCACACAGTAAAAAATTCTAACAGCAATTTTGAACAGGAATAATGGCCTTTAATAATATATTTGTTTTAAGTGTTTGGGAGTTGGAAGCAGGCCATCGCACCATGAAATTGAAATGCTTTCTGTCTATTTTATACTTTTCAAAAATTGGCTAAATGCATACCAGTTTTTTTTAACCTGACCTTGTACTTAACTAAATGCAAAAATAATTGAATTATAGAATTGTTGAAACATGGTTGTGACAAAATTAGTATTTTAGTTTAGTTGCAAAGGCTATTTACATGTTTGTATTTCATTTGGCCTATGTTTAGTCACAAACAGTGCATTGCCCAGTTATGCCAATCGGGGCAATTAATAAGAGTTACATTTCTTTAAAATACAATCCTTAGCGGCAATAAGTAAATTCTGAGAGAATGTTGAATGCCAATAAATAATACTGAAGTTTCTTTAAAATGGCTTGGATTGTGTTGTAGTATATATGTTGTGGTTTTGTTCGCCAAGCTGTGAATTTGTGTTGCAGACGTTTCTAGGTGACGTCCTCAGTGCTTGGGAGCCTCCTGTGAAGCACTTCTGTGATGTTTCCTCCGGCATTTATAGTGGTTTGTCTCTGCCGCTTCCAGTTGTCAGTTCCAGCTGTCCGCTGCAGTGGCCGGTATATTGGGTCCAGGTCGATGTGTTTGTTGATAGAATCTGTGGATGAGTGCCATGCCTCTAGGAATTCCCTGGATCTCTGTTTGGCTTGTCCTATAATAGTAGTGTTGTCCCAGTCGAACTCATGTTGCTTGTCATCTGAGTGGGTGGCTACTAAGGATAGCTGGTAATGTCTTTTCATGGCTAGTTGGTGTTCATGGATGTGGATCAGAACTGGCTCAAAGGTGGAAGACAGAGGGTGATGGAGGAGGGTTGTTTTTCAGACTGGAGGCCTGTGACCAGTGGAGTGCCACAAGGATTGGTGCTGGGTCCTCTACTTTTTGTCATTCACATAAATGATTTGGATGCAAACATAAGAGGTACAGTTAGCAAGTTTGTAGATGACACCAAAATTGGAGGTGTAGTGGACAGCGAAGAGGGTTACCTCAGATTACAACAGGATCTGGACCAGATGGGCCAATGGGCTGAGAAGTGGCAGATGGAGTTTAATTTAGATAAATGTGAGGTGCTGCATTTTGGGAAAGCAAATCTTAGCAGGACTTATACACTTAATGGTAAGGTCCTAGGGAGTGTTGCTGAACAAAGAGACTTTGGAGTGCAGGTTCATAGCTCCTTGAAAGTGGAGTCACAGGTAGATAGGATAGTGAAGAAAGCATTTGGTATGCTTTCCTTTATTGGTCAGAGTATTGAGTACAGAAGTTGGGATGTCATGTTGTGGCTGTACAGGACATTGGTTAGGCCACTGTTGGAATATTGCATGCAATTCCGGTCTCCTTCCTATCAGGAAGGTGTTGTGAAACTTGAAAGGGTTCAGAAAAGATTTACAAGGATGTTGCCAGGGTTGGAGGATTTAAGCTATAGGGAGAGGGGGCTGTTTTCCCTGGAGCGTCGGAGGATGAGGGGTGACCTTATAGAGGTTTACAAAATCATGAGGGACATGGATAGGGTAAACAGGTGAAGTCTTTTCTCTGGGGTTGGGGAGTCCAGAACTAGAGGACATAGGTTTAGGGTGAGAGGGGAAAGCTATAAAAGAGACATAAGGGGCAACTTTTTCATGCAGAGGGTGGTACGTGTGTGGAATGAGCTGCCAGAGGATGTGGTGGAAGCTGGCACAATTGCAACATTTAAGAAGCATTTGGATGGGTATATGAATAGGAAGGGTTCGGAGGGACATGATATGAGTGCTGGCAGGTGAGACTAGATTGGGTTGGGATATCTGGTCGGCATGGGCGAGTTGGACCAAAGTGTCTGTTTCTATGCTGTACATCTCAATGACTCTATGACTGTTTGAGAGACCAAGACCTGAGAGCACAGTCTCAGAGTGATGGGATAACTCTTCAGAACTGAGATAAGGAGGAATTTCTTGCCAGATGACACTAAGCTGTGAAACTCATTATCACAGAGAGGTGTGGAGGCTAGGTCATTGAGTGTGTTTAAGACAAAGATAGATAGGTTTTTGATTAGTATGAGGATCAAGATTTACAGGAAAAAGGCAGGAGAATGTGGTTGAGAAATAGATCTGCCATGATCGAATGTTGGGCCAGACGTGATGGGCCGAATGCCGAATGGGATGCTTCCACATCTTACATTTATGCTTTAAGATTTGCTCAGTTTCTACTAATTTATTGGAAACGCATAATGATCCTTTTATAAGAGCAATTTCCATTTTTCAACACTTGTTACTAAAGTTAATGATGAGTTAGCCATTGTTAGTCATAGTCTACATGTTCTTTAACTAATATTGCACCACTTATGTTCTGATTCCACAGCGGAAATTACAGAATGTTAACAGCTATGCATAGGGGCTATCCTTGAAGTGTACAGGGAATTGTTAAAGGGCAAGTGGAAGTGGACTATAATTTGCTTTGAATTAGTCAGTTAATATCTTAAAATGCTTATTAATTACTATACCTTTACTTGAATGAATAGCGAGTTGGATCTGACGTAAGTTGTGCCATTGCTCATGGAAAAAGATCATCATGAAGCAATCAGTCAATCCACTTTTGATTAAATACAGACTGCAGAATTTGAACAAATGTCACTTGCATCATAACTGCCTATGTGGATGACATTTGAACTCTGTGCATGTATCATTTCTGAAAATGGCAACCCCCAACCACGAAGACTTACAGTATTTGTTTTAACAAGATGACATAAAAAGTGATTTCCAAAATTCCACAAGTGAAAGTTTTAGTCTTTTTTTTCTAAGATTGCATTTATTATCAGAAATGTGTTTTACACAATAAAGTTGGCTAAAGCAATGTATTTCATCAACACAAAGATTACAGAACAAGTGGAAATATGCCACAATTATTATATTTTTAATAACAAATAGTTCTTCTATAGCTGTCTGGCTGAAGGCAAGTTCTGGTGATTATTCACTAAGCTACAGCAAAGTGCTTTTTTTTAAACTACAGGTGGGGCAAGGAAGCAGAGTCGACCTCAGCTATAACAGAGACCAAATCCCATGCCTATGTTAACCCAATCCAGCTTCTAGCCACCTCGTCAATTGAGTTAATTGGTCCCACAACAATTAGTAATAAAGCTGCAAGTTATGAATCAATAATATAACTGTGGTGAAAATACTGTTTAATAACTTTCCTGTATTTCCATAACCACCTGTTCGTAACAGTCAAGTACATTGATCTAAGTAAAATAATATGATTCATTGTGGTGAATAGAAACAGATTTTGTCCTAAAACTAAACAAGGGTACAAAAATGCTAGAGATCTGAAACAAAAAGAGAAACTGCTGGAGAAACTCTGCGAGCCTACAGGAGAGAAAAACAATGCTTTAATTCCAGCGACACTTCGTCCAAACTGGAAGCAGCTGAGAAAAGGTGGTATTTATGGCGACGGTGCAGGAGCAGCGCTTCAAATAAATGGAGATGGGGCCCAGAGAGAGAAAGGAAAGAACTGGGGAAACAGACAAACAGATTGCTGATGATAAACCGGGAGAGAGATAAATGTGGAACGGGTGCTAAACGTGACGTGTCAATGGTTGACAATGGGTTGGCAGACAGGACCTTGTGGTGTTTGGATGGGTGACAAACATGGAGGAAGGTGTTCAAAGTTTGGGAGAAGATTTGTAGCTCGGGTGCTTGTTGTTGTAGTTCTGTTTGCCGAGCTGGGAATTTGTGTTGCAGACGTTTCGTCCCCTGTCTAGGTGACATCCTCAGTGCTTGGGAGCCTCCTGTGAAGCGCTTCTGTGATGTTTCCTCCAGCATTTATAGTGCTATAAATGTCTGCAACACAAATTCCCAGCTCGGCGAACAGAACCACAACGAGGAGGAAGGTGTTCATGCTCTGAAATAGTTAGAATCAATGTTCAGTCCAAAGGGCTGCAGGATTCCCAAGGGGAAAGTGAGGTGTTGTTCTTCCAGCTTGTGCTGAGCTTCACTGGAGCACTGCAGCAAGTCTGAGACAGCGATGTTGGCCATAGGAACTTGATGGTGTGTTGAAGTGGCAAGCAACTGGAAGCTCAGGATTATTTCTGTGAACAGAACATGGGTGTTGTGTGAAGCAATCACTTCTCCAGTGGAGGAGACGACATTGCGATCAGTAAATGCAGTAGACTAGGTTAACCTGGAAGGTGCATTTGGGGCCTTGGATAGTGAGGAAGTAAATGGGCAAGTGATACACCTTCTACAATTGCCGGGGAAGGTGTCACAGGACTGTGACAGTGTGTTAGGAGTGAAGGAGGAGTAGACCAGGGTGTCCTGAAGGGGACGGGCCCTGCTGAAGGCTGACAAGGGAGGGGAGGGGAATATGCATCTGGTGGGGGCATCTCACTGGAGGCAGGAAGTAGTGGCTAATGATCTTCTGGATGTGGATGCTGGTGGGATGGAAAGTGAAGATTGGGGACCCTATCGATGTTGTGGAAGAGAAGGGAAGCTTGAGCGTTGAAGTGTGGGAGAAAGGTTTGACATTTCTGAGGACCCTGTCAACCATGGTGCTGGGGAGTCCTCGGGTGAGGAAGAAGGTGGACATTTCAGAGGGTCCCTTGTCGAAACTGGCAATATCAGAACAGATGTGATGGAGGCGGAGGAACTGGAATAGAGACTTTACAGGAAGCAGGGTATGAGGATGTAAAGTCCAGGTAACTGTGGGAGTCGGTGGGTTTGCAATGGGTATGGGTGGCCAGCCTATCCCCAGAAATGGAAACAGATTTGCCAAGGAAGGAAAGGGCAGGGAGTCAGAATTGGACCAGGTGAAGGTGAGAGCAAGATAAAAATTGGAAGTAAAATTGATCAATTTTTCTAATTCTAGATGAGAGAAGGAACCAGCTCTGATGTATTCACAACGTACCAGAGAAAGAGTTGTCAGTGGGACCCCAAGGAGGTCTGGAACAATAAAGTTTCTGTCTAAAACAACTTGGTAAATTTCTGCAGTGTATCTTGTAGACAGTATAGAGTGCCGCTACTGAGTGTCAACAGTGAATGGAATGAACATTTGTGGATGAGGTGCCAATAAAATGAACTGCTTTGTCTTGAATGGTGTTGAGATTCTTGAGCGTTGTTGGAGTTGACTCATTCACTCCACCCTAACTTGTGCCTTGTAACATGGACAGGATTTGGAGAGTCAGCAGGTGACTTACTTGCTGTTGCATTCCTATCCCCTGACGTGCTCTTTTAGCGACACTGTGGCTAGTCCAAATCAGTTTCTGGCCAATGACAATCCCTAGAATGATGATCATGGGAATTCAGTGCTAATAATGTCATTGAATGTCAAGGGGCAATGGTTAGATTCTCTCTTATCATAAATGATCATTGCTTGGTATTTGTGTGGAATAGATATTACTTCCAAGTTGCTCACCTAAACCTGGATATCATCCAGGTCTTATTGCATCTGTGCATGGCCTGCTTCAGTATCTGAGGAGTGATAAATGGTGTTGAACATTGCACAATCATTTCTGATGGAGGGAAGGTCATTGATGAAGCAGCTGAAAACGGTTGGGCCTCGGACACTCTCCTGCAGAGCTGTCCTGAAGCTGAGATGACCAACCTATAAAAAACACAACCATCTTCCTAAGGGCCAAGCCTGACTCTAACCAGAGGAGAGTTTCCCCCTTGCTCTCCATTTACTTACCCATAACCTTGTATCCCACTGTCAACCCGAAACCCAGTGATCTCTACCTTAAACATACTCAACGCTGAGCTTTTCCAGTCCTCTGCAGCAGAAAACTCACAAAATTCACAACTGCCTGGGTAAAACAAAATATTTCTCAAAACAGACTTAACAGCATCCTGCTTGTTTTTGAATAGTGCCCCCTGATTCTAGAATGTCCAACCAGGGGAAATACATGAACCTAAACCCAGCTTGCCTATTGAATATGTTGTAGGTTTCAATTTGGTCACTTTTTCATTCTTCAAAACTCCCTCAGATACAGGCCCACTTTGCCCATCTCTGCCCTTCTGTGTTACTTCTTGTTGTCACATTTCTTTTGCACATTTTCTGTAATCTCGTTTTATTTTCTTTCAACCCCAAGTAAGGCAACAATAAAAAAGAATTATTCTGCTCCATGTTATGGTGATTAAAATATAAACTTACTTGTGTCTCTCTTCAAAATCATTGCTCACACAATTAGATTAACCTGCGCTTGACACATCACGAGGCATGAGTGAGTTCAAAAACAAATTGCTGGAAAAGCTTAATAGGTCTGGCAGGATCTGTGGAGAGAAATCAAAGTTAATGTTTTTGAGCGATTAGTTTTTGAAGTTATTCAATTAGTTTATGAAGTTATCTGGAATCTGGCGCAAGAACTATATCTTAAAGTTAGAAATTAGACCTAAGATTCTTTACTATGGCCAGCCTGTTGCATTTGGCAGTGAATCAGGCACGTGTACAAATTACATGGGGGCATTTCTTTACAACTGTATCATTGTTAGTGCTTTAAATGCTTCTCTGAGGGGAGCAAGAACATTGAGTTTAGACCTCAATATGCACATAGCTCATATTGATAGAAGTACCTGTTACTGTACCAGTTCACCCATGCAATGTTTTTATAAAGGTGATTGCTGTTTCTTATCATCCTTTCCACTGACTGGTGTTATAAGCTTATCAAATACACTTCATGTGGAGCTAATAGAGCGGAGAGAGAAGAATTTTATCCCATCAGACCCACTATGATATTCAGAGTCATCACTACGTACTTTATTTCCATTTATTTATTATTTATTTAATATCTTGTCACTTGTACCCAGGTAAAAAGTGGATAATGTCACCACATTTTGGTGTCTTCTTGCATTACAGAATAAATTACTGAATAAATAGTACAAATGATAAAATATCCAATTAATTAAATGTTAAATTGATATTCCTAACCCTGAAACAGCCTCAAAGGATCGTCTTTCCCTCTTCATAGACTTCATCTTCTCAGGTTCTCCAGTCACATCCGTCTGCCATTGTTCCCGGGGTCCTTTCCTGCTGTAACCAACACTGTCACTTCTCTACCATTTCTGAGCTGGAGACAGTCACACTGTGCGAGAGCACCTCCCCCACCAACACTTGACTTCAACTGATAGGACCCGAGGCAACAATGGGGACCTGGCTCTGAGGTAACCGACAGGGTCCTGGCTGGTCTTCCGATGCTGCCATCTGGGATGAACGATGATGGAGATACATGGGTCCTGCAGAAAGACATCAGGAGGAGTCCCCAGGACAACCAAAACAAAAAAAAACACATTACGGAGCTGGAAAGAGAGTAATGAAGCCAAAAGCCAGAACCTGCCACATGAGCCATGAGTGGCCAAGCCCCATGCTCAGGAGCCCTGCCGCCACTATCTTGGAAGGTCTACCACAGATCCCAGCACAGATACAAAAAATGCCATGCTGCATCATCCATTCTATACTTTCCATTCTCCACTTGAAAAACTGTATCACGTAAGTATCGGCAAAATAGACCTGTCTATTCAGGCAATGAACATACTAGGGATGTGGCAGGGTGACATTTATTTTCAGTGAGCAGTAAGCCAATATTTAAATGAATAATTAAACCAAAATCTTAACTCTAGTGACTTGCAAACAGCACATAATGAAAATCAGATTGTTATTGGAAGTGGTGCATTACTTTAAATTATTGAATAATATTTTTCATAATGGTTGAACAATGCTTCTTTGTCATACCTGATGCTGGATAAACTTTTGTCATTATGTTGTAATAAATGAGTTCAGTGGAACGGTTTAGAAAATCTATTGACACACCTGGAAGGGAGACAAAAACTCCTTCAGAAGGCTTCAGGAAAACAGTTTAATGTCAATTATAGTCAAAAACTGAGGCCAGGACCTCTCTCCTTGCTAATGCCACTATAACAGTTGGAATAAGGCAGAACAATGGTACTCTTACCTACTGTTACCAAAGCAGTAATGCCGTCAGGATGGACAGAATGGAAAAGCAAACCATATGCTACCTCATCTTGGAGATCGCAGCAGGTCAGGCTGTCAGTATCCATAGAAAGAAAGAAAGCTAATGTTTCAAGTCTAGATGATCCTTCATCAGGGCTTCAGTCTGACCCACTGCAATCTCCAGTATTTTATGCTTTCAGTACAGAGTCCAGCTTCTGTAGTAATTTGCCCCTTGCCATCCCATCTTTTCTGATTGATCAGAAGAACTTCTTTGACCATTATTACCAACGCAACCCAACTTGGAAGAAATATTGCTGAGGTGTTGCTGAGGAACGGGTGAGGTCAGAGTTGAAAAATGTGGCACTGGAAAAGCACAACAGGTCAGGTAGCATTCACGGAGCAGGAGAGTCAATGTTGCAAGCATAAGCTATTCATCAGGAATGTGGGAGGGTGGTGGGGGGGGGGGGAGGGGAGGGTACCCAAGGAGCTGTGAGATAAATGGGAGGGGGTGGGGCTGGGGGACAGGTCAAGAGGACAATGCCAAGTTGGAAGGTTTGATCTGGGATACGGTGGGGGAACAGGTGATGAGGAAACTGATTAAATCGACATTGATCCTGTGTAGTTGGAGGGTCCCAAGGTGGAAGGTGAGGCTTATTTCCTCCAGGCATCTGGTGGCTAGAAATTAGTGGTGGATGAAACCCAGAACTTGTATGTCCTTGGCGGAATGGGAGCGGGAGTTGAAGTGTTCAGTCACAGGGTAGTGGGGTTGTTTAGTGCATGTGTCCCAAGATGTTCTCTGAAATGTTCAGCAATTTGGCGTCCTGTTTCCCCAATGTAATGGAGACCACATCGAGAGCAACTGATGCAGTAGATCAGGTGTTTGGAGACACAGGAAAATCTCTGCTGGATGTGGAAGGATCCTTTGGGGCCTTGGATGGAGGTGCGGGGGGAGGTGTGGGCACAGGTCTTACACCTCTTGCATGGCATGAGTAGAAGGTGTGTTGGTGGGAGGCATGGACCTAATGAGGGAGTCGCAGAGGGAGTGGTCTCTGCGGAACGCAGATAGGGGTGGGGAGGGAAATTTTCCTCTGGTGGTGGGTTCTGATTGTGGATGGTGGAAATAGTGGAGGATGATGTGTTGTATTTGGAGGTTGGTGGGGTGGAAGGTGAGGACTGGGAGTGTTCTGTCCTTGTTGTGGTTGGAGGAGAAGGATTCAGGGTAGAGGTGTGGGAAGTGATAGATTAAGAACAAATAAACAAGTTTCTGTGGAGGTCTATTTGTGTTAAGGTAGTCATTACATCATGAGGTTTAGATAGATGTAAAGGGACAGTCTAAATTATAAATCTAAATTGGAAGAGGGTTAGTTTTTGGAGAAGTGATTGAGCCAACACAAATTGAATAAAAAACTGACAGAAAGCATCATAACGGAATAATCATAATCTATAAAGTTGAGAAACTGCAAGTTCAAGCTAAGTACAGTATTCCATATGAGGTAGAGCAACTAAGAGAATCAAAGAGAATATGAGCAAAGAAAAATCTGTGTGCTCTATGTCAGGTGAACTGTGCAGGCACAAGCCAGGTTGAATGCTTTAAGATGTGAGGGGTACTGAAGAGGAAAAGGAAAACTTGCAAAGACATAAAATAGAATAAGATGACAGTCTAAATAGAAGGAAGACAAAAGGCTTCTAAATAGTAAGGTGGTTGTAAGAGGTGGAGTGGGCCCTATTAGTGGGACACAAGCTCAGAGATACAGAACAAGGCTACAAATGACTGCTCTGTTTCTGTATTTACCAAGAAAAATGAAGCTGAGAAAGTATGCGTAGAAATGGAGATGGTGAATGTGACGGATGGGGTGAAAAATGGCATGCAGGATGCACTGGAAAGATTAGGTTTGCTTGTAATAGATATTGGTGGGCTGGTTCCAAATCCAGATTGCCAAAGGAAGTAAGAAGCAGGGATAATAGGTATGAGGGAGGTGCCAATGGAATGTAAACTGTCAAATGTGCATCTTTATTAGAGAAAGACAATGCAGTTTCTTATCCTGACATGAAGTAGAAGTTCTTAACGTGTTCTTTAAAAAGCAGTAGGTGAGACCTAAATCCGAGATTCCTTCCCTGACATTTTTGCCCCTATCCATTTTCAATGACATGGGATAAATGTGCAGGAGAGGGGCCTGTGGCAATCAATTTGACTTTTGATTTGATTTATTGTAGTCACATGTACCGAAGTACAGTGAAAAGCTTTGTTTTGTGAGCAGTGCAAGGATATACAGATCATAAGATGCTTAGACAGAGGGAGGAATACAGGTTACACTGTACAGGAGGTTCACAGAGCAAGATCAACATTAATTGAAGTTAGAGAGGTTCATTCTGATAACAACAGGGAAGAAGCTGGAAATTGTTCTTGAACTTTGTCTATTCAATCTTCTGTATCTTCTGCCTGACATGTTATTGGCACTGTTGTAATATCAGATATTTTCAGGCTTTCAAAATTTTGTTGAAATAGAATGGACTTTTGAAGGCAAAATTAATCACACCAGCACAGACATGCCGTGGATTTGGATTAATCATGGATCAGATTGGGAAAGGTAAGTCCAAAATGTATCACTAACTGCACATATCTTAATGAAATTCTTCAGGATGAATTCTTCCTAAAGAAATTTACAACATTGTAAAAAAAGGAAATGACTGTTGAACAATGTTATTACAAGATTGTTACTTGTTCAGATCTATTAGAGCACATCATCCACAGAATAACATAGTGTTTTTGCAATGAACACTGCTTTGAATCCAGATCTGAATCTGTGCAATTTCCCATTTGCTCCCTACAGTGTGGGAGCAGGCCCTTCAGCCCAACAAGTCTGCAACAATCCTCTGAAGAGTAACCCACCCAGACCCATTCCCCTACATTTAACCCTGACTCATGCACCTAACCTATACTACCCTGGACGCTATGAACAATCTAGCATAGCCAATTCACCTAACCTACACATCTTTGGATTGTGGGAGGAAACTGGAGTACCCAAGGGACCCACGCAGACACAGAGAGAACATGCAAACTCCACACAGACAGTTGATGGAGACTGGAATTGAATCCAGGTCCCTGGAGCTGTGAGGCAGCAGTGCTAACAACTGAGCCACCATGTCACCCACTGGTTGTTAGAAGTAACAAACTCTTAATAACATTATTCAATAGTAATTTCCTTCTTTACTGTACTGTAAATTTCTTTAGTAAAAATTCATCCTGAAGAATTTCATTAAGATATGTAGAGTTGGTACTTCATTTTCCTTGACATTACACTCACCTATCTGTTGGGCTATTTTTAAGCTGTGACAGAGGTCTAAACTTCTGGCTGTTTTCTGAGGTACCAATAGCTTCTGTTCAAATGAGTTAATTTATATATTTGCTTGGTGGAATTGTATAATAAATGTTTGGTCAGCTTCTAACCCATTGATTTGTTCTGCTCAGAGATATATTTTGGGTACATTCCGTCCAAGGAAATGTGAGATTGTTAATTTTGACAGATTTATGACTTTTTAGAGCATGGTGTTTTTCAACAAATGTTTGCAGATTTTGACAGATCTATTAACTTTTCAAACAAAGGATACCAGCTTTAAAGGAGAAAGTGAGGTCTGCAGATGCTGGAGATCAGAGCTGAAAATGTGTTGCTGGAAAAGCGCAGCAGGTCAGGCAGCATCCAAGGAACAGGAAATTCGACGTTTCGGGCATAAGCCCTTCATCAGGATTCCTGATGAAGGGCTTATGCCCGAAACATCGAATTTCCTGTTCCTTGGATGCTGCCTGACCTGCTGCGCATACTAGCTTTAAAGTTGGCTACTTGCATAATATATTTTACTTTTGATTGATCTTTGCATTTTTCAAAAACTTTCAAATCTTGGTGTTCATTATTTATATTGAATAAGCGGATTGTGATAAATTGAGGGATGAGGGGGTATGGAAAGCATAGGACATGAAGATGAGTGGGATGTAGAGAGTGAGGGATTAAATATTCATCCTGAGGTTGTAATATCAGGAAATGTCCTGGCATGTGATTCCCACTTTAAAGGTAAGGTGGGAATCTGATAAGTATAAGGAGTGTCCTCATAACTATAGGCCAGTCAGTTTAACATCAGTGATGGGGAAAGTATTATGAGTAATAATGAAGGGAAAATATCAAGGACCAATTGGAGACTATTGCATTCACAAGGATAGTCACCAAGGAGTCAGTGTTAGAATTGCAGTCCCTTTAAGGTCAACCAGAACAGCTTCAGTGTTGTGCTACAACCCATCTGAGGTGGTTGGTTTCACATTGGCTCACAGTTTGAAGTTTATGTAAACTAGGAAATTGGATCATTCCCACAGCCTATACCCCCCATGTAGCTCTTTTTATTTATCGTTCATTCACGCAATGTGTAAGTCACGGGCTGGGCCAGCATTTATTGCCTATCCATAAAGCCCAAAGATAGTTAAGGTTCAACCACATTGCTGTATGAGGATAGCAGTTTCCTTGCTTAAAAGACAGTAATGAGCCAAATGAGATTTTCCAACAACTAGCAGTGGTTTCATAGACATCAGGAGACTCTTAACTCCTTATTTTTATTGAAAACTAACTTCACCATCTGCCGTGCTAGGATTTGAATCCGGTACCCAAGAACATCACCTGCATCACTGGATGAACAGTCTAGCAATAATAGGCCATCGACTCCCCATAAATTCTACTTTATTTCCAAAATCCAAAAACAGGACTGCCCAGGCTGATCCATCTGTGCCTGCCCCATGGAACTTCCTACCTTGAGAAAACTTCTCCTCTTGTCCAGTCTCTTCCCATTTGCATCTGTGATTCTTCTGACAATTTATGCCAGTTTCAGGATTTCCTGTTCATGGACACTAGCCACCTTCCCTTCACCATGGCCATGAAATCCCTTTATATGTCCATTCCCCACCAGGATAGTCTTAGGGCTGTATGCTTCTCCCTAGAAAGAAGCCATCCCTATCCATTGCCCTCCACTGCCAGGCCGATCTCATCCTCACTGAACCACCCCTCCTTTAACTCCACCTACTTTCTTCAGAACAAGATGCAGCCATGGATACTCGTACAGGTCCCAGCGGTTCCCATCTCTTTGTGGGCACTTGGGGATTCTTTGTTTCATTCCAACTCAGACCACCCTTCACAAATTTTTCTACAATACATTGATGACATTGTTGATTCTGTGTCCATCTCTAATTCCGAATTGGAAAAATAATCAACTTCACTCCCAGTTTCCACCCCACTCTCACCTTTACCTGGTCCAACCCTGATTGCTCCCTTCCCTTTCTAGAGATCTCTGTTTCTGTTTCTGGGGGTAGGCTGGCCACCAATAGGCCATCGACTTCTGAAAACAGAAACTAACGAAAGAAAGAATAACTAAAGAAGAAAGATTTACAGAGCCCTATGTCATGGTATGCTATTCCAGAAACAGCGATCCCTGCGTGTGTATGTGCAGAACACAAGAAACTGTCTTTCATAGATTTTTTTTGTACACATCATCCAGACTCGGGGAGAGATGGCATGGTCAAGTCCCACTGTTACAAGTCAGAATCACACTGCCCCTCCCAAAAGCTTTTGATGTAATAAATTTGATTGACAAGCTTCTTAATTTGATTGACTTGCATCTAAATTTGAGTTTTATTAATTTTACCACAACAAATTGATGCTGCGGGCAGGGTTCTGTTCATTGTCCTGGGTAGGGGAACCACCTCCTGGGAGTTGGGGCAGGATATTGGGCAAAAGCAGGTCAAACTACAAAAGCTGTTGATCTGGTAAGAGTGAATGAGGAGAGCTGAAGAAGGGATCATGCCCGAAACGTCGATTATCCAGCTATTTGGATGCTGCCTGACCTGCTACACTTTTCTAGCAACGCATTTTCAGCTAAGATTGTCTATTGTGTGGCCCCTGAGTTGAGTCATACCCAGATGCCAGTGTGATTGTCCCTGCCTGAGATAAAAACCTATATTTAATAAGCAAGATACAGGGAAATGATCACTCCCTAAACAGGTATTGCTGAACTCCGAGAGGAACAATTCTGGGTGAGACTCGGTTGAGTGGAAAAACACACAGCAGTTGTGGCTGGTGGATAAACGCAATGGACCGACAGAGGATCTGAGAGTATAAACCTATCAGTGCTATGGCAGGATATGGCGATCAATAGGGATCCTCCCGGGGTCTCTCATTAACCTGTACATGATAGACAGACATTCACTCGTTAGACAGAGTGGGTGGGATCCGTCCCAGACCCTAGATCAACAGTGAAACTGGCTCATGGGCAAAATGACAGAGAAAACCAAGAAAATAGGTGAGGATTTGGTCCATCTATTGGCTGGCCTCATAGGTCAGACTTTGGAATCCACAAAGAAATGGACCGAGGAAAAACAAAAGCTTCCATTCTGATTAAGGGAACTGGAAAAGAAAAATCAGTTCCTGGATGATAGTCAATAGGGATTATTGCCACCTTACAATACCCGGGAGAGCCCGGTCACACTCCCTGAACCATCGGATAATCTTCCCGAGAGAATTAACTCGGCCCCGGTAACTCACAGTGAGGAAGGAGCTAATGCAAGTGTAAAATATAAGCTGTTTACACCAGTGAATTGTTGCAGATCTAACCTTGCCCTGAGTCACTTACAACCCTATCATAATAATGCAAATGTTTGGGCTGAATTAGACACCATCTGGATGGGCCATCAACTATATTTATGGAATATCCACCAACTGGTCTGGGCTGCATGCCCTCAGGACAAGTGACATCAAGTATCTGACATGGGTGATCCCGCATAGCAACAGTGTCAAGATTATAGGAGAGGCAGATGGACCGTAGGGAACACCTATTCAAGCTGATATAGAGGATCATCAGGAGCTCTTTGGCAGATTTAAGGTTGTAATCCAGTTTTGGGGAAACCACCTACCAATTGGGCAAAAATAACAAACCCCAAACTTCCGAATATGGGGAGTGACTCATTAGGGTCTACCGAGAATGCACAGGGCTTCCCCAGACAGACCACTCTGACCTTTGAGATCAGGCTCTCAAAGACGGGTTGTCTCCTGCACGTCAGACAGTCCTAAAAATGGGGTCGTCGTTCTCCAAGACTATGAAGTCCTGGTAGAATGGGCAACAGGCGTTAAGGAGGACACAGGTGGAAAACCATCAGGTGCGCTTGAAGAAGGAAACCCTAGGCGCCATCACAAAGACAAAATACAGGTGCACACGTCACAATTGTGGCAAGATGGGCCAGTTTGTCTGGGATTGTAGCGGGAGGAAACAGAACAACGGGAAGCCCACTTGCATCTGTCAGTACGCTGGCCAAAGGGGCCACTCTGAAGACACTTATTGGGAAAAACACGGTCAACCAACAAACACCGAGGATACATCGGACAAAATCCGACAGCCCCCATAGGCACACGTGATAAGGAGGGAAGGAATTATGTGTCTGCACTGATAGGGGGCAGACGTGTGAGATGTGAGTGGACACGGGAGCCTCCATATCCATGACTGATCTACCCTGGCCCACAACTAACAAAATGATTTATGTGAAAGGGATTAATAGACAATGAACCCCTGTGTGCATGAGTGAGACCACTCTTGTAGAAATCAATAACCTGTATATTTTGATGCGATTTTATGTATGTAAAAATAATGAAGGAACTATTATAGGAAATGATTTATTGAAGGTGTACAAAGTCCTTATAGACTGTGAGAAGGGTGAATTAATCTGGCCCCTTCACAATGGAAGGAAGTAAAAAATGGGGACTTATACAAACCACTTGAACACTGTCCAAGAAGCCTCTTTCATGAACCAGATTGGCAGCTAGAGGATAATGGCTTTGTGGCCATTTCTGCTTCCATCCCAGGGATATGGGTGGAGACTGAATTAGATACAGGCCGAGCTCATCCTCACTATGAACAATCTCTCCTTTAACTCCACCCACTTTCTTCAGAAGAGGGTGTTGCCAAGGATACCCGCACTGTCCGAGTGATGCCCATCTCTTTGTGGGGCACTTGGGACATTTCTTGTTTCAATCCAACTTGGGTCAAATTTTTCTACAATACATTGATGACCTCATTGATGCTGCTTCCATCGCTCATTCAGAATTGGAAGAATTGATCAATTTCACTTCCAATTTCCACCCACTCTCACCTTCACCTGGTCCAACTCTGATTCCTCCCTTCCCCTTCTAGAGATCTCTGTTTCTGTTTCTGGGGATAGACTGGCCACCAATATCCTTTGCAAACCCATCAACTTCCACAGTTACCTCGACTCCACATCCTCAGACCCTTCTTCCTGTAAAGACAGTGTTGCATTCTCCTAGTTTCTCCGTCCCATCTGTTCTGACAATGTCACCAGGTGGCCTCAGAGATTGTAGAATCCCTATAGTACACACATAGGCCATTGACCTATTGAGTTTGCATCAACCCTCCGAAGAGTGTCCCATCTTTTGCCCGTACCCCAACATTTACCACAGGTAACTCACCGAAACTTCCTGGATACAATTGGCAATTTAGCATGGCCAATCGACCTGACCTGCGCAGTTTCGGATTGTGGGAGGAAACTGGAGAATCCAGAGGAAACTCATGCAGACACGGGGAGAATGTGCAAATTTCACACAGAAAGTTGTCCGATGCTAGAATTGAACCTGGGTCTCTGATGCTGTGAAACAGAAGTGCTAACCGTTGAGCCACTTTCCTCATCCACTGAGGATTCCCCACCACTGTGGTTGGCAGGTCTCTCAGTTATGTCCAACCTATCCCCCACAGTTTGGCCCTCACCCTTTCTCTTCTCTCCCAGCAACAGAGTTCCCCTGTACCCACCAGTATCCATATACATTCATTGACTCATTCATCAACAGCCTCTCGCAGATGAAGGTCACTCTCTCCCACTCTCAGGCTTCACAGACGAATGGGGCTACTACAGACTCTGTTACGCTTGGGGCCAGTGGTGGTCATGGGAAGGGGTGGGTGGAGTGTTGGTGAGACACCGTGCTCCTTACACTGTTTTGCCCCAACTTCAGCTTTTTCCTGACGGCAAGTCTCAAGGTGCTCTACTTCTTCCCGGATGCTCCTCCTCCACTATGGATGATCTTGGCCTAGTGATTCCCAGGTGTTCGGTGGGAATACCGCACTTCCCTAGTGAGCCTTGAGGGTATCTCTGAGGCACTTCCTCTGTCCCACCGGGGGCTGGCCTGCCGCTTCAGAGCTGGGAGGAGAACACCTGCTTGGGGAGTTTCGTGTCGGTCATGGGGACGACATGCCCAGCCCCATTCAGCACAGCCAACCCATTTTTTCCTACTCATGGTGCCCCTAACACCAACGTTTCTACCACCCTTTGTCTGCCTCACTGTCATTCTCTTTCTCTCTGGATTCCATCTATCTGCTCACTTCTTTGCTAGCCAAACCACACACCCTCTTCACCACTCACCACCCCCCCTGCTCCCCCGCAACCCCACCCCCCCCGCCACCCCACCCGCCCCCCCTCCCACCAAAACAACCTGATGTCTCCAGCTTGTATATCAAGCTTTTTCTAACCACTATCAGTTCAACAAGTGTCTCTGGACTCGAATTTCCAACTCTGCTTTCCCTCCACAGATGCTGCCAGACCCGCTGATTATCTCCAGCAGTTTTTGGTTTTATTTCAGATATCCAGGATTTACAGTTCTTTGTTTTATTTTAATCTAAGTGCCTGTTTAGGTTGATTATTTGCGTAGCTTTGTGATGGGTTATCAAAAAAAGAATAATCTAGCTGAATTTTTTGAAATAGTGTCAGAGAAAGATGTTGAAGGAAATGCAAATGGTGGCTAGTTGAATGAAACTGGAGGAAGAACACCGCTTCTACCCCTTCTCCAAACTGATTTCTTGCCTTTTATTGCCACTTTAATGTGTGTCAACAGCTCACCGCCAATACGCACTCACATGGGTCAAATACTGCACATGAAGCATTGCTGATCTCCAACCATTTGATGCAAATAGCAGACCTTCTATGTCAATCTAAAATTTACTTCTCACTGTTGCCGGCTATGCTGCATCCGGATTGGAGAATCAATGCTAATAACTCTGCAGGTAAGTTCAGTCGAGCACCTGAACAGTGCCATCACTCTCAGGCTCCGGGATTCACCTGTAAGCTGTGCCATGCTGAACATTGTTTACATTTAGTTTGAACCCTTTATACTGAGCACAATGAATGGTACAATACATAGCTTATGTAGGCGACTACAATTAATGTCCAATGAAGTCATAATCTAAAACTTCAGCTAAATAACTAGAAATGCCCTGTGCAGACCCCTTTACAATGTAATTATAGAGTTTAACAAGCTGTTGCCATGATCTTTTACAACTCCATTGCCACAGACTCTCCTTAGAATTAAGCTTGGGAAATGAGCCAAAGCATGCATTGTAATGAGGACTCTCTTATAAATAAGGTTCATGGACTTCACTGAACCAGCTGCATAAAATCTGTCATATTTTTTATTGCCAGGAAGAGAGATTTTTGTTTCCCACTTGATTTTAGCTGTTTTTGATAAAAAAAAGGAGTCGTTTGAGTAAAGATTAATTACTTTCAAATATGTAGAGAACCTTTGCACAAATGATCTGCTACACACACCTCAACATCTGCTGCACTATTTGCACGTGAAGTGGGAAATTGCCCTTATTTCAACTCTGAAAGACCTGTTCAAGTTTAAGGTCATGCTGTAATTGATGTGCTGATATGGCAGAAAATCGTCTTTATTTACCTTTCACTTAGTAGTGTGTTTGAAATAGAAATGCTTGAAGAGGATAGTCACAGCATTCCAGTGACACCTGAAAACTGATTGAAAGCTAAGGATTAAGCAAGTACATTTCAGATCAGCGTTATTAGTTAGCAATGAACAGGTACGGTCAGAAGTCACATAACATCAGGTTATAGTCCAACAGGTTGAACTGAAATCACAAGCTTTCACAGCGCTGCTCCTTTATCAAGTGTATTTGAAACTTGTTGTACTATAACCTGATGTTGTGTGACTCCTGACTTTGCCCACCTCAGTCCAAAACAAGCAACTCCGCATTGACAGAATATATCAGTAAAGTAACACTTTTCTCAACTTAAATCTGAGCCTATGCATTTACAGGAGATGTTATTGGGTGCAATAATCAATCCTATTGTGGAATTAGTTGTTATCCGTGAGCATTTTTACTGTAGCTAAGTGTTGTGTCCAGAATTAAGCTCAATATTTCATTTGTGTCAACCTGTTCCTTTATGGATCTTAATTATTTGTAACATTTCACAGAGTTTCAAATAATTTTATTTTGTTTGTACACGATCTAAATTGTTAGGGTAAAGAAGTTATAAAGTCATACAGCACGAAAACAGACCTTTCGGTCCCATCGCTCTATCTTGAACATAATCCCAAATTAAACTAGTTCCACCTGCCTGATCCTGGCCCATATCCTTCCAAACCTTTCCTATTCATGTACCTATTCAAATGTCTTTTAAACATTGTAAGTGTGTCCACATCTACCACTTCCTCAGAAAGTTCCTTCCATACATGAACCACCCCCCAAATAAAACACTTGCCTCTCCTATTTTTTTTATGTGTCTCCTCTCACTTTAAAAATATGCCCCCAGTCTTGAAATTTCCTGTCCTGGGAGAAAGACAACTACCACTAACTCTACCTTTACCTCTCAATATGTTATAAACTTCTATCAGGTCGCCTCAAACCCTCCTATGCTCCAGTGAAAAATATCCCAGCCTATCCAACCTTTCCTTGTAACTCAAAATTTCTATACCTGGCAACATCCTGGTTAATCTCTTCTGAGCCCTCTCCAGCTTGATAATATCTTTCCTATAACTGAATGACCAGAACTGAACGCAGTATTCCAGAAAAGGCCTATCCAATAACCTGTACAACCTCAACATGATTCCCAACTCCTATAGTTGAAAATGTGTTGCTGGTTAAAGCACAGCAGGTTAGGCAGCATCCAAGGAATAGGAAATTCGACGTTTCAGACGTTTGCTTCGGTTTCCTCCCACAGTCCAAAGATGTGCGGGTCAGGTGAATTGGCCATGCTAAATTGCCCGTAGTGTTAGGTAAGGGGTAAATGTAGGGGTATGGGTGGGTTTCGCTTCGGCAGGTCGGTGTGGACTTGTTGGGCCGAAGGGCCTGTTTCCACACTGTAAGTCTAATCTAAAAAAAAATAAGCCCTTCCTGATGAAGGGCTTATGCCCGAAATGTCAAATTTCCTATTCCTTGGATGCTGCCTAACCTGCTGTGCTTTAACCAGCAACATATTTTCAACTGTGATCTCCAGCATCTGTAGACCTCATTTTTTATCCCAACTCCTATACTCAAAGGACTGAGCAATGAAAGCAAACGTGCCAAAAGCCTTTTTAACCACCCTCTCTACTTGTGTCACAAACTTTAAAGAATTATGCACCCGCACCCCTAGGTCCTTCTGTTCTACAACACTATCCAAGGTTCTGTCATTAATTGCATAAGTCCTACCTCTGTTTGTTACACCAAAATGGACTACCTCGCATTTATCCAGATGAACTCTATCTGCCTTTTTTCAGCCCATCAACCCATTTGATCAGGATCCCTCTGTAATCTTAGAAAACCTTCTTCACTGTCTATAATCCACAAACTTACCAACCATGCTTCTACATTCTCATCCAAATCATTGATGTAAATGACAAATGACAGCAGACCCAGAACCAATCCCTGCAGAACACGACTGGTTACCCTCCATCATTACTCTCTGTCTCCTGCTCTCAAGCCAACTATGTATCCAATTGGCAAGCTCACCCTAAATCCCACGTGACCTAATTTTACTAATTTTACATAGCATTGTCAAAGGCTTTACTAAATTCCAAATAAAATCAAAAATTGCTGGAAATCAGAGCAGGTGAGGCAGCATCCATTGGAGAGAGAGCAAGTTAACATTGCAGGTCCAGATGACTCTTTATCAGAGCTGATGTGAAGTGTGGAAAGGGCAGCATTTATGCAATAGTGGGGTGAAGGAGGTGGAGTGCTGAAGGAGAAAGGACATTGATAGTTCAGATCAAGTGATGCCTGCTGCTCTGCCATCATCAATCGTTTTGGTAACTCCTCAAAAAAACTCAACTAATTTTGTGAGACACGATTTTCTTCATACAAAACCATGCTGACTATCCTGAATCAATGTTTACCTCTTTAAATGTCCATAAATCCTGTCTTTGATAATCACCTCCAACAATTGACCCACAACCGAACTCACAGGTTGAGGATCTTCCTTTCACCAGGACTGTTATCTCCCATAGCAATCAACGTAGGAGCTGTTAGTTTGCTCCAGAGCTGTTTGCTGATTTTCACACGAGCTGCCTTTTAATGTTTGGAAGGATTTTGTTTGCGTTTTACCTGTGGTTTCAATCATCCTACAAAAAAAACTGCTGTTGCTTCAAGTGTTTGATCTCCTGAGAAATTGGCCTAGCCTCACCTTAATTCCAGAGGTCGAGAGTTGATCTGGACTTTCCAAACTCCTTTGAAGAAGTTGTTGTTGGAGCCTCTAGCAAATAGAAAAGATGACAGACAAAGCATTGATATATAGTCATTCATTTTCACCGTGTTTGCAGAATGAAAACCACACAGTCAAAAGAATTGAGAATTAATAAGAAACACTAAATGTTGCAACTGTAATTCAAGACCAATAAGCTTTGCTTTTTTTCACATTTAATGCCAGGTCAAACATGAGGAACTGTGGCTTTCACAGTGTGCTGCCTCTGTTTGAGTTCAGCTGATTTACTTGCATCCAAATGATGGATGAGCAGTATAATATACACTGAGCATGTGTAGTTTCATGGCAACAAAAGTTACCCTCACAGGACAAACAGAGTTCCTGCTTTATTTCAACAAGTAGAGATTCAAATGAGATATATTCTGCAATTGAAATGTTAGGCCATATCTGCTGTCGTTTTGTTGGTACAAACCTTATTTTCAATGCAAACGATTTAGAACTTTGAACATTGATATTTTGTCACTTAGAATAGGCCACAATTGCATACATTTCTGCCGATTTTTCTTAAACTAATTGTATACTTTGTTCATACAATCTATGTATGAGTGAACTACAACAATATTGGACAATTGGACTGCATTCTGGGGAAGGTGGGACCTGTACAAACGGGATGGGTTGCACCTGAACCAGAAGGGCACCAATATCCTGGGGGGTAGGTTTGCTAGCACTCTTCGGGGGGGTTTAAACTAATTTGGCAGGGGGGTGGGATCCGGACTTGTAGTCCAGCAAGTAAGCTAGCTGTTTGTCAGGATGTTCAAGAATGTAGGGAGGCTGTGGAGAAGGTAGCACTGACAGGGAATACTTGCGGACACAGAGATGGGCTCAAGTGCGTATACTTCAATGCAAGGAGTATCAGAAATAAGGTGGGTGAACTTAAGGCGTGGATTGGTACCTGGGACTATGACGTTGTGGCCATCACGGAAACATGGATAGATGAGGGACAGGAATGGTTGTTGGAGGTTCCTGGTTACAGATGTTTCAGTAAGATTAGGGAGGGTGGTAAAAAAGGAGGGGGGGGGGTGGCATTGCTAATTAGAAATGGTATAACGGCTGCAGAAAGGAAGTTTGAGGGGGATCTGCCTTTGGAGGTAGTATGGGCTGAAGTCAGAAATAGGAAAGGTGTAGTCACCTTGTTGGGTGTTTACTATAGGCCCCCCAATAGCAGCAGAGATATGGCGAAACAGATTGGGAAACAGATTTTGGAAAGGTGCAGAAGTCACAGGGTAGTAGTCATGGGCGATTTCAACTTCCCAAATATTGATTGGAAGCTCTTTAGATCAAGTAGATTGGATGGGGCGGTGTTTGTGCAGTGTGTCCAGGAAGCTTTTCTAACTCAGTATGTAGATTGTCCAACCAGAGGGGAGACCATATTGGATTTGGTACTCGGTAATGAACCGGGACAAGTGATGGGCTTGTTAGTGGGTGAACATTTTGGTGATGGTGACCACAATTCTGTGACTTTCACCTTGGTTATGGAGAGAGATAGGTGCGCACAACAGGGTAGATTTTACAATTGGGGGAAGGGAAATTACGATGCTGTAAGACAGGATTTGAGGAGCATAAGTTGGGAGCATAGGCTGTCAGGGAAGGATGTGGTGGAAATGTGGAACTTTTTCAAGGAGCAGATACAACGTGTCCTTGATATGTATGTACCTATCAGGCAGGAAAGAAATGGTCGTGTGAGGGATCCTTGGTTGACGAGGGAGGTTGAATGTCTAGTAAAGAGGAAGAAGGAGGCTTACATAAGGTTGAGGAAACAGGGTTCAGACAGGGCAGTGGAGGGATACAGGATAGCCAGAAGGGACCTGAAGAAAGGGATTAGGAGAGCTAAGAGAGGGCATGAAAAATCCTTGGCGGATAGGATCAAGGATAACCCCAAGGCATTTTATGCATATATGAGAAACACGAGAATGACGAGAACAAGGGTAGGTCCGATCAAGGACAGTAGTGGGAGATTGTGTATTGAGTCGGAAGAGATAGGAGAGGTCTTGAATGAGTACTTTTCTTCAGTATTTATGAAAGAGAGGGACTGTATTATTGAAGAGGAGAGTGTGAAACGGACTGGTAAGCTAGAAGAGATACTTGTTAGGAAGGAAGATGTGTTGGACATTTTGAGCAACTTGAGGATAGACAAGTCCCCCGGGCCTGACGGGATATATCCTAGGATTATGTGGGAAGCAAGAGAGGAAATTACAGTACCGTTGGCAATGATCTTTTCGTCTTCACTGTCAACGGGGGTGGTACCAGGGGACTGGAGAGTAGCGAATGTTGTGCCCCTGTTCAAAAAAGGGAATAGGGATAACCCCGGGAATTACAGGCCAGTTAGTCTTACTTCTGTGGTAGGCAAAGTAATGGAAAGGGTACTGAGGGATAGGATTTATGAGTATCTGGAAAGACACTGCTTGATTAGGGACAGCCAGCATGGATTTGTGAAGGGTAGGTCTTACCTTACAAGTCTTATTGAATTCTTTAAGGAGGTGACCAAGCATGTGGATGAGGGTAGAGCAGTGGATGTAGTGTACATGGATTTTAGTAAGGCATTCGATAAGGTTCCCCATGATAGGCTTATGTGGAAAGTCAGGAGGCATGGGATAGAGGGAAGTTTGGCCAGTTGGATAGAAAACTGGCTAACCGGTCGAAGTCAGAGAGTGGTGGTAGATGGTAAATATTCAGCCTGGAGCCCAGTTACAAGTGGAGTTCCGCAGGGATCAGTTCTGTGTCCTCTGCTGTTTGCAATTTTTATTAATGACTTGGATGAGGGAGTCGAAGGGTGGGTCAGTAAATTTGCAGATGATACGAAGATTGGTGCAGTTGTGGACAGTGAGGAGGGCTGTTGTCGGCTGCAAAGGGACTTAGATATGATGCAGAGCTGGGCTGATGAGTGGCAGATGGAGTTCAACCCTGCCAAGTGTGAGGTTGTCCATTTTGGAAGAACAAATAAGAATGCGGAATACAGGGTTAACAGTAGGGTTCTTAGTCAGGTGGAGGAACAGAGGGATCTTGGGGTCTATGTACATAGATCTTTGAAAGTTGCCACTCAGGTGGATAGAGCTTGTAAGAAGGCCTATGGTGTTTTAGCGTTCATTAGCAGAGGGATTGAATTCAAGAGTCGTGAAGTGATGTTGCAGCTGTACAGGACTTTGGTTAGGCCACATTTGGAGTACTGTGTGCAGTTCTGGTTGCCTCACTTTAGGAAAGATATGGATGCTTTGGAGAGGGTGCAGAGAAGATTTACCAGGATGTTGCCTGGAATGGAGAATAGGTCGTACGAGGATAGGTTGAGAGTTCTCGGCCTTTTCTCGTTGGAACGGCGAAGGATGAGGGGTGACTTGATAGAGGTTTATAAGATGAACAGAGGAATAGATAGAGTAGACAGTCAGAAACATTTTCCCCGGGTGCAACAGAGTGTTACAAGGGGACATAAATTTAAGGTGAAGGTTGGAAGGTATAGGGGAGATGTCAGGGGTGGATTCTTTACCCAGGGAGTGGTGGGGGCATGGAATGCACTGCCCGTGGGATTGGTAGAGTCAGAATCATTGGTGACCTTTAAGCGGCAATTGGATAGGTACATGGATGGGTGCTTAATCTAGGATAGATGTTCGGCACAACATCGTGGGTCGAAGGGCCTGTTCTGTGCTGTATTGTTCTATGTTCTATGTTCTATGTTTTAATATTAAGCAGGAACTGGAGGCTCTTCATTGGGGGCAACTGTTTGAGGTAAATCAGACATTCGGGAGTATTTCAAATGGCAGTTGATAAGAGTTCAGGAGTGTTCTGCAAGAATGAAGAGTAGGTACCACAAATTCCGTGAACCTTGGATGACCCAGGTATGTTACAATCTTGGTCAGAAAGAGAAAGAAAGCATATATAAGGTCTAGGATGATAGGAATTGATGAAGTCCTTGAAGTATATAGGAAAGTAGGAAAGAACTGAAATGAGGAATTAGAAGGCCTAAAAGAGGTCATGAAAGGTGATTAGCAAACAGGATTAAGGCAGCTACCATCCCCACGGTGATTGATGACATCACTTCCGCCCCTATCATGGCCACTTCCACAGCCGCTTCCTCCCCTCACAGTTCCACATGTACCACACGTGACATCACTTCCAGCCCCTCACATCATCGCTGAGGTCACATGCTCAGTGACTTCCACCCCCCCCCACTGCTGTGCTTGCTACTACCAATGCCACTCACCTGCATTCTGCTGACACGCCCCCCCCCCCCGCAGATCCTACTGTCACCATCCCCGCCCCACCCCAGAACCCTGAGGGGAACACCACCCCGCTAGTGACTCCACCCCCTTTCCCCCGAGCACCACACCCACCCCAGTTACAGGCTCCGCCCCTACTCCTAGCTCCACAGCCACGCCAGGCCCGAGCTCCCAGCCCTGCCGAGTTCTCACCATTCCCCCGGACCTCCCCCTCACTGAGGATGAATGATCTGTCTTCAGCAAAGCCCTCACTTTCATCCCCCTCTGCCCACGCATCAATGAATTTAATATGCGCTGTGACGTCAAACACTTCTTCTACCTCCGAGCTTACTTTTACAATCAGGATTCCCGCCCACCTTCTGAGGACCTCTTTGCTCACTTCCAACATACTCCATCCACCTGGACACCCCGCGCTGGCCTATTACCTGCCCTCGACCTCTTCATTTCCAACTGCCACCGGGACATTAACCGCCTCAACTTGTCTACCCCCCTCCCCCATTCCAACGTCTTACCCACACAACGCACAGCCCTCCAATCCCTCTGCTCCAATCCCAATCTCACCATCAAGCCAGCAGATAAAGGAGGCGCAGTGGTAGTCTGGCGCACTGACCTCTACACCGCTGAAGCCAGACAGCAACTTGAAGACACCCCCTCCTACTGGCCCCTTGACCATGACCCCACCCTCGCATCACCAAACCATCATCTCCCAGACTATACAGAACCTCACCACCTCAGGAGATCACCCACCCACAGCTTCCAACCTCATAGTCCAGGAACCCCACACTGCCCGGTTCTACCTCCTTCCCAAGATCCACAAGCCTGACCACCCTGGCCGACCCATTGTCTCAGCATGCTCCTGCCCCACTGTACTCATCTCTACCTACCTCGACACTGTCCTATCCCCCCAGTCCAAGAAATCCCCACATACATTCGAGACACCACCCACGCCCTCCACCTCCTCCAAGACTTCGTTTCCCCGGCCCCCAACGCCTCATCTTCACCGTGGATATCCAACCCCACTACACCTCCATCTGCCACAACCAGGGCCTCCAAGCCCTCCATTTCTTCCTCTCCCGATGTCCCCAACAGTACCCTTACACCGACACTCTCATTCGTTTGGCCGAACCGGTCCTCACCCTTAACAATTTCTCCTTCGAAACCTCCCACTTCCTCCAGACCAAAGGGGTAGCCATGGGCACCCGTATGGCCCCCAGCTATGCCTGTCTCTTTGGTGGCTACGTAGAACAGTCCATCTCGGTAATTACACCGGCACCACTCCCCACCTCTTCCTCCGCTACATTGATGACTGCATCAACGTCACCTCGTGCTCCCACGAGGAGATTGAGCAATTCATCAACTTCACCAACACATTCCACCCTGATCTTAAATTTACCTGGACCATCTCTGACACCTCCCTCCCCTTCCTGGACCTCTCCATCTCTATTAATGACGACCAACTTGACACTGACGTTTTCTACAAACCCACTGACTCCCACAACTATCTGGATCCCACCCTGCCTCCTGCAAAAATGCCCTCCCGTATTCCTAATTCCTCTGCCTCCACCGTATCTGCTCCCAGGAGGACCAGTTCCACCACAGAACACACCAGATGGCCTCCTTCTTTAGAGACCGCAATTTCCCTTCCCACATGGTGAAAGATGCCCTTCAACGCATTTCATCCACATCCCGCACCTCCGCCCTCAGGCCCCACCCCTCCAACAGTAACAAGGACAGAACGCTCCTGGTGCTCACCTTCCACCCTACAAACCTTTGCATAAACCAAATCATCCGCCGACATTTCTGCCACCTCCCTCACCTCCATCCAAGACCCCAAAAGAGCCTTCCACGTCAATCAAAGTTTTACCTGCACATCCACCAATATCATTTATTGTATCCGTTGCTCCCGATGTGGTCTCCTCTACATTGGGGAGGCTGGACGCCTCTGAGCAGAGCGCTTTAGGGAACATCTCTGGGACACCCGCATCAATCAACCACACCACCCTGTGGCCCAACATTTCAATTCCCCTTCCCACTCTGCCGAGGACATGGAGGTCCTGGGCCTCCTTCACCACCGCTCCCTCACTACCAGACCCTGGAGGAAGAACGCCTCATCTTCTGCCTCAGAACACTTCAACCCCAGGGCATCAATGTGGACTTCACCAGTTTCCTCATTTCCCCTCACCCCACCTCATCCCAGTTCCAGCCTTCCAGCTCAGCGCTGTCCCCATGACCTGTCCTACCTGCTTATCTTCCTTTCCACCTATGCACTCCACCCTCCTCTCTGACCTACCATCTTCAACCTACCTCCATTCACCCATTGTACTCTTTGCTACCTTCCCCCACCCTCCTCCCTGACCTATCATCTCCATCCCCACCCCCACTCACCTATTGTACTCTATGCTACTTTCTCCCCACCCCCACCCTCCTCTCATTTATCTCTCCACCCTGTAGGCACTCTGCCTGTATTCCTGATTAAAGGATTTCGTCCGAAACATCGATTTTCCTGCTCCTCGGATGCTGCCTGAACAGCTGTGCTTTTCCAGCACCACTCTGATCCAGAATCTGTTTTCCAGCAGTCATTGTTTTTACGTAGGATTAAGGAGAATCCCAAGGTGTTTTATACAGATATATAAAGCAAGAGCGTAGCCAGTGAAAAGGTTGGCCCACGCAAGGACAAAGGAGGGAAGGTATGTGTGGAGGTAGGTGAAGTCCTAAACAAACACTTTGTGTCAGCATTCACCAACAAGAACAAATTGGTAGAGGATGACCTCAGGGAAGGGGAGTGTCAAGTTTCTAAGCCAAGTTGCTGTTAAAAAGGAAGAGGTGTTGTCCATCTTAAAAAGTATTAAGGTAGATAAGTTCTTGGGTCCTGATGGGATCTATCCCAGAATATTGAGGGACAGAAGAGAACAAAGTTCTGGAGCATTGTCAGACACCTTTGTATCCTCTTTGGCCACAGGTCCCAGTGCACTGGGGAATAGCCGGTATTGTCCCATTGTTTAAGAAGGGTACATAGAACATAGAACATAAAAAAATACAGCACAGTACAGGCCCTTTGGCCCTCGATGTTGCACCGATCCAAGCCCACCTAATCTACAGTAGCCCACTATCCTCCATATGCCTATCCCGTTTAAATGCCATAAAGAACATAGTGGGATAATCCTGGAAATTTAGCGCCTGTGAGTCTCATGTCAGTAGTAGGAAAATTATTGGAAGAGGTTCTCAGGCACAAGATCTTTCTGCATTTAGAATCAAATGACTGATTGGTGATAAACAGCATGGCTTTGTACGGGGGAGGTTGTGCCTCACTAACTTAGAGTCATGGAGTCATGGAAACGTACAGCACGGAAACAGACTCTTCAGTCCAACTCATCCAACCAGATATCCTAACTTATTCGAGTCCCATTTGACAGCACTTGGCCCATATCTCTCTAAACCCTTCCTGTTCATATACCCATCCAAGTGCCTTTTAAATACTGCAATTGTACCAGCCTCCACCACTTCGTCTGGCAGCTCATTCCATACACACAACACCCTCTTGCCCATTAAGTCTCTTTTGTAGCTTTCCCCTCTCACCCTAAACCTATTCCCAACATGACCTCCCAACTCCTAAACTCAATGCTCTGATCAATAAAGGAAAGCATACCAAACACCTTTTTCACTATCCTATCTACCTGCAACTCCTCTTCCAAGGAACTTGGATTATTTTTCTTAGACTAAAATAACTTTTTCAAAAAGGACAACTACTAAACTAAAATGGCATCACAATCACCTGATCACAGCAGTAGAACTAAGTTCAAGTGACCAAACAGTAATAAGTGAAACCTTCTATTCTGAAAGTGCCATTTACGTCAAATCATTGAAACCAAACAATTGAGTCAGCATCAAGAAATGTGCATCTCCTTCTTCAGTTCAAACTTTTACAATAATTTTACATATTAGGAGATAAAAAACTTTTTTGCCAGTTAGCTAATTTGGAAAGAAAATGGAATCAATTTGTGAATTCAATAACAAATAGACAGCAGAACCAAAAGGGAGAAAAAAAAGATTTTGTATCAATAGCTAGAATTCACTTTCTGTTTTTGTTTCAGCATTCCAGAAGACAGCAACTGGTGAGAATGGAAACTGGGAACTCAACCATATCGAAAAACTTTGTCGCTGCTCATGACGAGAATTAAGAATTAAACAAATGTTGTCTTTGTTAAAATTTTAACACATCGATTAGTCTAAGGATTGTACAGTTTTTATTCTGCCTACTTGTACCAGACACCCTCTCCATTTTAAACTTATTACCTGTGTTCACGTGTGTGAGAGTTGGCATTGCATTTTTATTTTTTTCCCTTGTGACTGGCAGGTAATAACATTTCTTTTACATTTACTTCAGAAAACTTTGTAATCAGTCCCTTCCCTTCAATTTAGTTTAACTACATAGTTAATTAAAGTGTAAAAACTGCATACTAAAAAGAATATTAAAATATTAGTTGTGAATAACTGAGAGGGGGTAGTGATTGGAACCAGGTGGACTTCATCGAGTATGAGAAGCTTGATTGGAGTTGTTAACCTCGGCCAATCAGGAAAGCCCTAGCTGACCAATATTAACAAGGACTGTAGAATCTCCTCAGTCTAGGGGACTGACTCTGAATTGGCTGGTCACATCCTGTGTACAAGTAAATAAAGGGTGACTTAATGATGGGATATTTCAGTAGGGTCAAAAAGTGGCTGTAAAGTTATTCCATTTTATCTGACCTTGACTCTGAGAAATTCTTTGGGATGTTTCATTATATTAAAGGTGCTATATAAATGAATAAGTTGTTTTTGATGTTGCTGCAGAAAGAGGAACATAAGAAATACATTTCTTTGGGAAATGATGCCATTTGTAATGCTGTTTGAGAATAACACACTTTCATTTCTCATAGCCATTACAAATAATTTACAGTGACAAAATATTTGATGGTAAAAGTCATTTTGGTGGACTTGTAACTTTTAATTCAATAGCTTGCTTCCTCACAATAGTGCATCAACTATTATATGGTGTGATACTATTTTAATTTTTACCATATTTTCCACAAGTGATTTGTTTTACATATCTAGAGTAATTGTTATTAAAAACACATGGTTGAATTCTCCCTGCCCCTGAAAGAGATGGGCATTTGTGAGTCAGGTGGGTAAACATGGCAAGCTCAGGAAAAATGAAATTCTCAATGTTGAGGGAAAAGTGTCCATTCTGCAACCAAGCTTCGAAAGGCAAGATGAAAACTGTACTGGTGAGTGGGCAATGTTCGTAATTCATCAACCAGTTGTTAATAACTAATCTCACCTCATTGATATGTAGTTTCGTATTCTCCCATGCGCCGGGTAGAAATGAGATAGCGTTAATTTACAACACGAAAGTCAAAGTGGGTATCTAGTGATTTCATTACACTGCTCACTTCTCCTGACATCTATCTTACACACAGTCCCAATATCTCAAGAGATGCTGCACAAGCAGTGATTTCCTGTGTGGAGGTTAGCATCAGACTTACACCAGCTTCAGTGTATCTTATCTGAATAAGAAGGGCTTATTCCCGAAACGTCGAATCTCCTGTTCTTTGGATGCTGCCTGACCTGCTGTGCTTTTCCAGCAACACATTTTCAAATGCTCTGATCTCCAGCATCTGCAGACCTCACTTTCTCCTCAGTATATCTTATGGCATGCCTCCTACTCATTCAGAATACAGTTCTCCACTTCAATCCTCGACACTGGAGCATGACTAGCACCTCTCATTATAATGTTGCTGTAAAGGACATTGTGCACACAAATGTGTTGCAGCTCGAAAAGCAAGTTCTTCCCATCTGTTCCCAGAAGCAAACACAGCTATTTTTGGTTTGTTTTTTATCTTTGCTTTGGCTTTGGAAAAGTTAAAGTGAATGTTTACAATTATTTGAAGACTGTCCAATATGTGATGCTCCCGTGGTGAACGATGAGAAAATGTTATTCTATGCTGAGCGCTGGGAAATGGTAGCACTTCCTCAGATTGGATTACGTAAGAACATAAGAACCAGGAGCAGGAGTAGGCCATCTGGCCCCTCGAGCCTGCTCCACCTTTCAATAAGATCATGGCTGATCTTTTTGTGGACTCATCTCCACTTATCCGCCCTCTCACTGTAACCATTACTCCCTTTACTGTTCAAAAATCTATAAATGTTTGCCTTAAAAACTTTCAACAATGTAACCTGAACTGTTTCACTGGGCAGGGAACTCTACAGATTCTTAACTCTCTGGGTGAAAAAGTTCTTCCTCAACTCAGTCCTAAATCAGCTTCCCCTTATTTTGAGGTTATGTCCCCTGGTTCTAGTTTCACTGTCCAGTGGAAACATCCTCCGTACTTCTATTGCATCTTTTTCCTTCATAATTTCATATGTATTGATACGATCCCCCTCATTCTTCGAAATTTCACTGAGTATAGTCCCAGTCTCCGTGTAAGTAGACCCTCGCAACTCTGCAATCAACCCCCTAGTGAACTTCCTTTGCACCTCCTCCTGCTTCAGTCATCCTTTCTCAAGATGCTGAGATGGGATCGATAACACAAAGGGCATATGACTGCGTAGCTTGGTTCTTGCAGCTAGAGTTACAATGACAGTCAATCAGACAGGTGATGATGTTAAGGAGCAATGCATTTATGATTATGAGCTTGTATTCGCAACAAAATGTCACCCATAACATCTATGTGACCTCAGAAGCCTACCTTCTTCATTCTCCGTCCACTATGGGCACTGTGATGGGCAGTTCCTACCTGGTGCAGGGCACCACTGTCAGAAATCCTGGGTTGTCCTGACAGTGGTGAGTATTCATAGTATCTCTACAGGATAGAAGCAGGCCATTCGATCCATCAAGTCCATACTGATCCTCCAAACAACATCTCTCCCACTCTCCTATCCCATCTCCAGAATTCTGCGTTTCCCACAGCTAACCCACTTACCCTGCACATTCCTGGATGCTATAGGCAAATTAGCATGACCAACCCATCTAACCTGTGCAGCTTTGGACTGTGGGGGAGTCTGGATCACTCGGAGGAAACCCACACAGAATGTGCAAACTCCACACAGTCACCCGAGGGTGGAATCGAACCTAGGTCCCTGGCGCATGAGGCAGCAGTGCTAACCATTGTGCCACCAAAGCGCCCATTGCTTCGGATATTGTTGAGTGCATGATGGCATGAGCCAGGCATTGCTGAGGTGTGGTGTATTAACTAATGAGTGAGCTGTGCAGGATAATACAAGAAAAAACTTGCCAAAGTCTATGAAGAGAAACCCTGTTGGAAACTAGTCAATTTTGGGAAAATTCAGCTCTGAGAGACAGATATTTTACTTTATTGTAATAAATGTGTGCATGGAAAGTTTGGGACCTTTGTTACAGTAGCTTTAGTTTAATTTTTTGTAGTCCAGCAGTGTTCAATCAGCTCACTGTGGACTGCAAGCTAATAACCTGTATAATTAAGGAGAAGATCTGCAGTAGAATTCTGGCTCTGTGCATTAGTTTATCTTCAGTTGTGGATTTCAGCCAATAATAAATACATAGAGCTGAATAAAGTGCCAAATGTAACTGAAGAATACAGTATCTATGATCTCGGTTTCTAAAAGATTGGTTATTGGGCAATGGAATTATAATGTGGGAAGATATTTCACATTTCACTCATATCACACAATGGGAACAAAAATGCACTCAGTTGCATTTAAAAGCAATTTGGTTTTATTAATGCAATGTAGCAATTGTAGCATTTGGGAGTAGTGTCATTGCTGATAACTCACAGAGAGTGAACCAATAAAGCCCTCAAGTCCAAATGAAATGATTTGTATCTGTTGCTTATCACAAATATCTTAAAGTGTCTGAGAACATCAGTTGGCAAGAATAAAAGTAATTATTATTTTTTTTTGTAATGCTCTGCATTAATTTTCCCTCTTGTCTTCCTGGATGGAGTACAGATTTCATGTAGAAAGCAGGATACTATGAAAATGGTACAATGGAGTGATCTCACTTCATGAAGAAGCATCTTGCATTCAATTCATGGAATTTAGTAAGTAATTACTATGCTCAGAAAGTCTTCCACAGCAATCCATCATATAGTCAAACAAGTCAATGAGCACAGGATATTTTCCCTATAGCAAAATCAGAATACAAAGAGCAACAGAACAGAAGCAAAGTTTGATGTTTAACTTAATAATTAATACTCACCACAGAAAGGTGTGGGTTGTCCACCCAGCTGGAGAAAATGTTCATTTGTTTATACATTTCTATATAAACCAGAATTCCTGTAAAATTCCTATTTTGTAAGCTAAGTTACTTAAATAGTACTCATTTTAAACACAGGAGAAAGTGAGGACTGCAGATGCTGGAAATCAGAGCTGAAAATGTGTTGCTGGAAAAGCGCAGCAGGTCAGGCAGCATCCAAGGAACAGATCCTGAAGAAGGGCTTATGCCCGAAACGTCAAATCTCCTGTTCCTTGGATGCTGCCTGACCTGCTGCGCTTTTCCAGCAACACATTTTCAGCTCATTTTAAACACAGGCATGTTGGAAGGTTTTTCGGGATGTAGTTTTTATTGGCTTGTCTATTTGATAGATTTTACCCTCAATATCATACCTCTGGACTGGTGAACATATGAACCTACAGGCCCATAACAAATACATCTATGAATGGCTTATGAACCAGAAAAGTTAAATAATTTGTATTAAGGATTTTTCACTGAGAAATTATTATTGAATAAATCAATATAATATCAAGACATCATAAGTCTGAAATTGTTCATTTAAAAATAGAACCTAAACATGCTACGGTGATAATGTATGAAAGCTGAAAGCAGAATGTTTTTACAAAATTCTGTTTAATATAGAATTAAGGATTTATCACTTGGAGGGATCACAGTGAACTGCTAAAAGGATACCAATTGAGCAAAACAAAGTAATCAAGTCAGACAGCACAGAAACAGACCTCTTGGCCTAACTCATCCATGTTGACCAGATTTTCTAAACTGAACTAGTCCCATTTTCCTGCACTTGGCCTATATCTCTCTAAACCTTTCCTATCCTTGTACTTGTCCAAATGTTTTGTAAATGTTGCAATTGCACTTGCCTCTAGCACTGCCTTTGGCAGATTGTTCCACACACACCACCCTGTGTAAGAAAAAGTTGCCCCTTAGGTCCCTTTTAATTCTTTCCCCTCTCACTTTAAAAAAAACGGTTTTTAGTTTGGATTCCCCTACTCTGAGGAAAAGACCTTGACTATTCGCTATCTCTATGCCCCTCATGATTTTATAAACAGCTACAAGGCCACCCCTCACCCTCCAACACTCCAGGGAAAAATGTCCCAGCCAGCTCTCTTATTTACTCAAACCCTCCAGTCTTGGTAACATCCTTGTAAATCTTTTTTGTTCCCTTTCTAGTTTAGTAGTATCTTTCTTATAGCAGGGCTCCAAATGTGGCCTCCCCAATGTCTAGTACAGCTGTAACATGACGTCCCAACTCCTGTACTCAATGCTCTGATGTGCCACTCATCTTCTTCACCCCCCTGTCTACCTGTGACACCTCTTTCAAGTGTTACCCATAAGCCACTAAATGATGCCCCAAATATCTACAGACATATGAAGAAAAGAATCTGCCTTATTCAAATTAAGCTATTCATTTTTTGAAGAAATTACAAAGGTAACAATGGATCAGTAACAATTACAAGCAATTTGAAGTATTTGCATATTAGCGTGACCCAGAACAAGCAGAAGTTTGGAGTTCATAAAACAAAGAACTGTTGGAAATCAAAATCAAAACAGAGAAAGTGCTGGAGAAACTTAGCAGGTCTGGCAGCATCTGTGCAGAGAAAGCATTTTGAGTCCAGTGATACTAGCCAGAAACCACGAGGTACAACTGCTGAAGATAGATTAAAACATGGGGTAGTTTGGGGAGGAGTCAGCAGATAGATGGAGTTGGTGCTCAGAGATAGACAGACAGAGAAAGAATGAGAGACAGAGGGAAAAAAAACACAGAACTACAGATCTACTACTGGAAATCTGAAACAAAATCAGGAATTGTTGGAAAAGTTCAGCAGGTCTGGCAGCATCTGTGGAGAGAAAGCAAAATTAACATTTCAGGTCCAGTGACATGTTTTCAAAACACAGAGAGAAAGACACAGTTGAGCAGACAAAGGACTGGATAATGATAAGCTGGAGTGGATAATGGGGATCGTAAGTAGATGAGAATGGGCAGGTGATGATGAAAACTGCCATTGTCAGTACAGGGGTGTGGGATAGGGTCAAGGACATAGAAGAAGATGTTCAGACTCTAAAATTAATGAACTGAATATTGAGTCCTGAAGACTGCAAAGTCACCAAGCAGAAAATGAAATAATGTTCTTCCACTTTGTGCTAAGCCTTGCTGGGACTCTGCAGTAAGGTCTGGGGTTGATGTTAGTAAACTGTAAAGGATTAAAGGATGTACCAAGATCTGTGCCACAGAAAGGAAACAGCACTGGAACCTGCTGAAGAGTTCCTGCAGGTGACAGAGCTACCCCTGAAGCATGAAAGAAATCACAAAAATCGGGTTAACTGAATTGGCAAGTCAGTTGAAAGTAGAATTGTTTGCTTAAGAAGGCAAAGAAGGCCGACCTAACTAAAGGGTGAGAACAGCCTGTTGTTTTATACAGGAGAGAATGTATACTCCCGATAGTGCAAAAATCAAAGAATATTGACTTGCACTTGCAGCATAGAGTCATAGAGATGTACAGCATGGAAACAAACCCTTCGGTCCAACTCGTCCATGCCAACCAGATATCCTAAATTAATCTAGCCCATTTGCCAGCTTTTGGCCCATATCCCTCTAGAACCTTCATACTCATATACCCATCCAGATACCTTTTAAACGTTGCAATTGTTTCAGCCTCCACCACTTCCTCTGGCAGCTCATTCCACACACACACTGCCCTCTGTGTGAAAAAGTTGCCCCTTAGGCCCCTTTTATTTTTTCCCCTCTCACCCTAAACCTATGCCCTCTATTTCTGGACTCCCCCACCCCAGGGAAAAAGATCTTGTCTTCCTAGTTGAAAATGAGGACAGCAGATGCTGGAGATTAGAGTTGAGAGTGTCGAGCTGGAAAAGCACAGCCGGTCAGGCAGCATCCGAGGAGCAGGAGAATAAATGTTTCAGGCAAAAGCCCTTCATCAGGATCACTGATGAAGAGCTCTTGCCTGAAACGTTGATTCTCCTGCTCCTCAGATGCTACCTGACCTGCTGTGCTTTTCCAGCACCACTCTCTCGACCTTATCTACTTACCCTATCCATGCGACTCATGATTTTATAAATCTCTATGAGGTCACTCCTCAGCATCTGATGCTCCAGGGAAAACAGCACCAACTCATTTAACCTCTCCCTATAATTAAAACCCTCCAACCCTGGCAACATCCTTGTAAATTATTTCTGAACCCTTTCAGGTTTCACAACATCCTTCCTATAAATTATAGTAACCAAAATAAAAAAAAGGAGATGAATTCCAAAGTGCAGAGAAAACTAAGGAAAGTCAAGTGATAAATAAGAAAAGTGAGTTTAGGAATCTAGAATTAGAATTGCAAAGGGAAGAGGAGGAGACTAATAGAAAATGTAAATTTCAAATGATGCATTTTCAATAAAGGGAATCCAGAAACTAAGAAACATTTTGGTGAAATGATTCGTAGTCATAATCTGAAATCCAGTTGGGAAATATTTAACTTGGTTTTGATTTGATTTTGATTTCATTGTCACGTATGCTGAAGTACAAAAGACCAGGAATCCAGTGAAAAGTGTATATATATATCTGCATACAAGGTGCCAGTTTAGATAGAAGTAACTAGGTACAGAATCTTAAGAACAAGGTAGAAAGAAAGAACAAAGTTAAAAGTTAACCACTGCAGTAATTGTAGTATAGCCCATACTTTGTCAATATTTGGTGTAAAAGGATTTGGAGCCATTCTTTTATGTCCTTTGAAAAAATACTGAGATTAATGATTGGCTGATATTGCCCATGCTAAGCATGTTGATGGATAGATAGATCACAGGAAATTTTATGTTTCCCTGTCAGAGGAGGCTATGACGTTATAAAAAGAGGTATATTTGATGCTTCTGAATTAGCGCCTGAGCCCAAAAAGAGAATTCAAAAGGTATATGCATAGATCGCATTGTAACTTCGACTACAAGTAAGAGACCAAACTAAACACTGCTGTGTGAGCAGGAGAAATAAATATGGTGGAGGTTTCTGTAATTATAAATGAGACTTCAGGGTAATGTGTTACCTCTCTGGTGATAGGGTCAAGAATGTCTCAAAGTGGCTACAGGACATTCTTGAAGAAGGAAGGTGAATAGCTAATGGTTGTGGTACACATTGGTGAGAATGTGTAGTGATTAGAACCAGGTGGATCAGATTGACGCTGAGATTCTTGATTGAGGTTGTTAATCTGGGCCAATCAGGGAGATCTGGCTAAAAGATATAAACAGGGGATTCTACCGCAGTTAGGCGGTAGTGTGGGGAAAATATTTATTTTTAAAAAAGTAAACAGGAGGGAAAAACAAAAAAAAAGAAAAAAGAAAAAAAATAAACAGGGGATTCACACACGCACTATGAGTGCTGGGGAAAAAAAATAATAAGCACTACCGCAGTTAGGCGGTAGTGTGGGGGAAATAAAAAAAACAGAAAAAAAATTAACCAGAAAGAAGAAAAAAAATAAACAGGGGATTCGTCTCACACCTGCACACACACACCATGGGTGCTGGGGAAAAATAAGCGCTACCACAGTTAGACGGTAGTGTGGGGTTATTAAAAAAAAATAAAAAGGAGTCTCTGATCACAAAAAAAATATAAACAGGAGAATTGCCCTTTAAAAAAAATTTTTAAAAATAAAAAATAAACAGGGGATTCAGAGATCCCTGAATTCAGGGACGGACTGAGCTGATTGGTCACAGCCAATGTGATGTGGACAGATAAATAAAGGGGGATTTGGTGATGGGAAACCAGCTCTGTGCAGTTATTTCAACATGAAAATTTTAAAAAATATAGGGAGTTGGGAAGTAAGTTGGAAGGTTGCACCTCAAAGTGATGTCAGATTACTAACCAGGCCACATGCTTGTCAGAAATTCAATAATACAGGCACATGGCGTTCCTCAGCTGCTTCGCAACCATTTCACCCCCCAAAGCCAACATGTACATTTAAACCCTCCAAATCTGGACCCACCATTGATGCTCCACACTTGCAATAACTCCAACACCTCCACCAACAATTCTCTCTCCAGATTCTCCACTCCATCCTCTTGGCTATGTGGAGGCATCTCCATTCTCTCTTCTCACCCCTCCCCCACGTCATGGCCTCCCTTTCCCAAACGTGTGGAGGACCTCTAATGTTCTACATCCAGCAGGAAAATCACCAGATGAACACAAGTATTTTTAGTTTTATATCGGTTTAAAAAAAAGTTTGCAAAACTCTGTTCATCTCAGAGAACTTGCTCAAATCCTGAAGAAGGGTTACACCTGACATGCCCACTTCTCCACCTCCTGATGCTGCCTGGCTTGCTGTTTATTTCCAGCCTCATGCCTGTTTATGTCAGATTATAAACAGCGGGATATACCAGATGAATATATGGCTGAAGAGATGATGTAAAGCACAAGGTTTCAGATTCCTGGGCTTTGAGACAAGAGTCACAGAGTCATAGAGATGTACAGGACAGAAACAACTTGTCCATGCCAACCAGATATCCCAACCCAATCTAGTCCAGCCAGCACCCGGCCCATATCCCTCCAAACCCTTCCTATTCATATACCCATCCAAATATCTTTTAAATATTGTAATTGTACCAGTCTCCACCATTTCGTCTGTCAGCTCATTCAATACATGTACCACCCTCTGCATGAAAACGTTGCCCCTTAGGTCTCTTTTATATCTTTCCCCTCTCACCCTAAGCCTATGCCCTCTAGTTTTGGAATCCCTGACCCCAGGGAAAAGACTTTGCCTATTTAACCTATCCATGTCCCTCATAATTTTGTAAACCTCTATAGGTCACGCCTCAGCCTCCGAAGCTCCAGGGAAAACAGACCCAGCCTGTTCAGCCTCTCCCTGTAGCTCAGATCCTCCAACCCTGGCAACATCCTTGTAAATCTTTTCTGAACCCTTTCAAGGTTCACAACATCCTTCCGATAGGAAGGAGACCAGAATTGCACGCAATATTCCAACAGTGGCCCAACCAACGTTCTGTACAGCTGCAACATGACCTCCCAACTCCTGTATTCAATACTCTGACCAATAAAAGAAAGCATACCAAATGCCTCCTTCACTATCCTACCAACTGGATGGATGCCACCTGGGCAGAACCAGGACTGATGTCCTGGGGTGTATTTGTTAAGACTGGTTGAGGAAGCTTTAAAATAAAATGGCAGGGGTGGGTTGGGGTGGGGTGGGGTGGGAACCTATGCAAGAGGTCAGAGGAATGGATTCAAAGGCAAGAGCAAAAGACATAAAGGAGAAAAAGAAAAGTGATGAGCAGAGAAATCAAGGTCAGGGGCAAACAGGCCATGGTGAAAAATAATGACAATGGAGCAAGCAATGTTAAAAAGGCAAGCCTTAGTGATTTTATTCATTATGCATGAAGAATTCACAATAAAGTGGATGAATTGATTGCACATGTAAGCTGAAAACTTATGGTAAAGTCAAGATTATGGAGACATGGCTGCATGGTGACCAAGGATGGGACTGAATATCCAGGAATATTCAGCATTAACGAGGACAGCCAGAAATGAAAAGGTGGTGCAGTTGCATTGCTGGTTAAAGAGAAAATTTGTGCAATAGTGAAGAAGGATTTTGGCTTCCATGATGTAGGATCTCTATGGGTAGAGCTGAGGAATGCCAAGGGCCAAAAGAAACATTAATGGGGGTTGTATGTAGATCCCGAACTGTAGGGGTCATGTTAGGAATGGTATTAAACAAGTAATTAGAGACACGGGTAATAAAGGGGCATTTGGGTGGCACAGTGGCTCAGTGGTTAACACTGCTGCCTCACAGCACCAGGGTCCCTGTTTGATTCCAGCCTCGGGCGACTGTCTGTGTGGAGTTTGCACATTCTGTGTGTGTGTGTGTGGGTTTCCTCCAGGTGCTCCGGTTTCCTCCCACAGTCCAAAGATGTGCAGCTCAGGTGAATTGGCCATGCTAAATTACCCATCATGTTAGGTGCATTAGTCAAAGGGAAACAGGTCTGGGTGGGTTACTCTTCGGAGAGTCTATGTGGACTGGTTGGACCAAAGGGCCTGTTTCCACACTGTAGGGAATCTATCTAATCTAATCTGTAATTACGGATGGCTTTAATTTGCATACGTATAATGGTCACTCATCCTTAACATTTCTCACACAGCTAGATTCCCAATTATTCCTTTCTCAATACACAAGACTCAGTCTAGGTTCTCTCTTGGTTCCCTGATATATTAGTGCAGAAAATTATGCTGTATACAACCCAGAAATGTATTCTCTACAGTATTCTTATCAATTTGATTTGTCCAAAGAGTTATGACTTGTGTGGACCAGTGGTAGTTGGGGTAGTTGAGAAATTCTGGATCAGTGGTGCTGGAAGAGCACAGCAGTTCAGGCAGCATCCAAAGTGCAGCGAAATCGATGTTTCGGGCAAAAGCCCTTCATCAGGAATAAAAGCCACTGATCCAGAATCTGCTTTCCAGCATCTGCAGTCATTGTTTTTACCTAGTTGAGAAATTGCCCATGGACGGGGTGGAATTACTCCTGGGGAATGATATAGCAGCAGTTCAAAATTATAGCTTCTCCTATTATCACAGGAAGCCCAAGGGAGGTAAAAATAGTTACAAAAATGTGTTCCAAGTATTTTTTTCATGGTGTGCAGTGACCATAATAATGGCTAAACAAAGTTCAAAGTACTGTATACTTTCAGAACAATAATACTGTAATCAGGTGGTAGGATAGTCAAAATGGTCTTAAAGAATCAGAATTATTCAAGAAAAGTGTTTGATATTCCTCCATTAATGAGGGCCCAGGAGGCAGATGCAGAATTAAAGCAGCTCGCACAGACAGCTCGCACTGAGGCTGAAGGAGATCAAGAGAGTCATTCTATTAAAAAACAGAGTGCTGATGAGAAAGTGGAGACCTTGGCTGAGTGTTTATTAAATCATGGTATTGCACAGAAATTATAAGGACACATTATGAATGGCACATAGGATGTTGGAGTTTTCAAAATGCAAGTATTGATAAACAACAATGTTATCTGGTCGTGATTACTTAAGGACGTTAAAATAACTCCACAAAGTCCAGTATTGCGTCAACAAGTCACCCTTCATGACATCGACCCAGCTAGCTCAGAGCTGGCTCCGAGAGTCAATAGAATCCCTAACACTGCTGAATATGCTTTTTCAGACATTTCGTCACCGTATTGGTGACATCATCAGTGAACGTCCAGATGAAACGAACTTCCCAGCTCAGTGAGTAAGCCTACATCCATTCACTCTTGATTACAGCAGTCAGCCAGGGCTCCCTAACTGGACCAGGCAAACAGCCCCAATCAGGGAACTCATATTTTATAATAGCAAGCTGGGCCACCTCGTGCCAATCACTACAGATGTAGTACAATTCTGTGAAATGTTAAGTACTTAGGAAGCCTTATCTTATTTAAACCAGCACCTCTAATGGCAGGTTTTGAAAAGCCATTCAATCGAGTGTTAGTAAATGAAATATAATTACCATAAGGAAGAAATTGTAGACACTGGAAATCTCAATTCAAAAAACGCTCAGCAGATTTGACAGCATCTGTGGAGAGAAAAACATTTGCATTTCACATCAATGGCTTCTCTTCAGAAATGGATTTGTCAAAATATTATGATAAATTCTTTTCTTCTCAAATGTTATCTTCTCATTTGTCAAGAACGCTCCAGTTTCATATTACTGCAATAACTCAGGTACTACAATTTACATTTTTGCAGCCAGAATTTTTATTAACAAAATGTGCTGCCAGAACATTAAGTATAATGTTTTAAATTCTCCATTCCTTGTTAGATACTATTTCCCATTGCTTACATGCGAAAGGATGTCACTTGTATGGCTTAAGTGGAATGTTCTGGACTTAATTAAGGTGTAAATTTAAATGAACATGACTGCCCGTATATTAAATGTTGGGGCACTTCCACTGATTAAACTTTCCTTATGATTGTATCAGAAAATTATGGAGAGGAAGCTGATCAAATTTTCCTAGAATCTGTCAAAATGCCTTTCTCCTGATATCTGGAAAACATACCCACTTTGTCAGTACTGGATGGATGGCACTATAATATTGTAACAAATAAAGAGATAGCACGCAATCATTCTCTGCTTTAGATCATTCCACAAATTGGGTTTTATGAAATCCTCAGAGTTGTGTTTTGAAAAGTATGCTCTCGTTTCATATTACCACAATAACTCAGATCACTGGGCATAGACTTTGTGGAAATTAATATTATTGATCTAACCACAGCATGGAACAATTTTCAGAATCCTGCCTGTTCGGTTGATACCAATTAATTGATCCCATCTTGCGTACACTGCATTTTACATACATAAGGTTTGACCTCAGCACAGTCAGCAGATGAATGTAGTTTTCTTATTCTATTGACCCCTTTTACCTCTGTGGTGAAAATATCATGAAATATTTTTAAACAACCGTTTTGTGTCTTTCTTTCTTCTCAGATAATTATATTTTGTGTTTTTGTCCTACAGTTTCACCACTCAATCAATAACACTGCATGAGTATAACTGATAGCTCTGCAATCCTTGTGTATACAAACAACCCCAGAGAGAACAGAGGAATTTCATTAAGCTAAAAGGGAAATAATTTTTATACCAGAATGACAGAGAAAGAAACAGAGTCCTTTTTTTGATGTAGGGAATTACAGAATGCTACACGGGAGTTCTCAAGATGGACCTGAACTTGGTAGAAGTGTGTCTAACGGGTTGTTGGGATGGATTGTTTATGTGGATGAAGAGTGAGAGCTAACTTTTCCCTTTGATGTGTTAGTATTCTTCTCCTTTTCAGACCCCCACAGCTACCTCACCGCAATGTTAAATGTGGGCAAATGTGTTAGATCTTCCTGCCAATGCACAGCCTTTCCAAAGCAGGTCCTCAGTTGTACCTCCTCTTGACAATGCACAGAAGCTGAGTCCTTTACATTACCAGCCTAAAGTTTCAGAGGGAGCCTGAGGATGTTTAACCATGTCGTGTACAGACCAATTGGCTTTGAACATTCCCAAGCACTCATGAAATTAAACTCCCATCTGTGAAAAGATGGTTGGAACACTATCTTGAGTTATGTTATACTATCTTCTCTGCATTGAAGACAGTCCAGACACCATAGAAAGTCTGCCTGTCATTGGCAGAGTAGATACTGATTGTGGAAGATCTTAGACAAGGATGATCCCTTGCCTGCAATGTCTAACAGTCGAAATGTTGAAGCCTGAAACACTGGAAACCAGTTTTCCTGAAGTAATTGTCCCAAATTCTTTCTCTCTGCTGGAGGAAGTGGGTAGCACCCCACGATATCAGTGAGGCAAGCATTTTGACCCTGAACAAAAACAAGGACAATCACCAAGAATTCTATTGAGAGGTCTTGCTACTGCATGGTGCCTGTGTTGCTGGTTTGAGATGGCAGATCTGGATCATAATGAACTATCCTGATTTTCAATATGGTTTCAGACTGGAAACTCTACATTTGACATGATCTTCTCAGTCAGGCAGTTGCAAGAGTGAGACTGGCAGTAAAGGAGATTGCTATATAATGCAAGCTCAAAGAACAGCATTTCATCTCTCATTTGGGGACCCTGCAGTCTCTACGGCTCAACATTTGTTCAGTAACTTTAGTGCCTAGTTACACCTTTTCACATTTCTTCCCCCATCCCCACCCCCCACACCCTGGTCCTGTTGTGACGTCGATTCCTTTCAGTGCAGCCTATCCCTTCTTTCCACCTATTGCGCACAGTTTCACTTTCTCAACTTCTGTTTTATCCTGTTTCATATCAATAATCCCCCCATCTGCCTACCCCTTTCATCTATCTCTCTCTCTCTCTCTCTCTCTCGCTCTGGGCTCCATCTCCAACTACTCAGTCACCTCTCCTCCCACCCCCATCCCTTTTCACATTTATTTTCCCCTCTGCACCTCAGTACGCTGCCAGCAGGCACCATATCTGACCTCATCAACTTCGTCAACACAGCAGTGATCCCTGATAACTGGCCTTGAATTTCAGAGAGTAGACCTGAAGGATGGATTGTGGCCCTCCTGTCCTGACTGATCTGGACAGACAACCCCAGCTGATGAGTGACCAGACCCTTGACTTAAATCTGTAGCTCCCTGACTGTGTTACTGTTGATCCCCAGAAGAGTGGAACCCGATCTACTAGAAGCTGATCTACTGGACTGATCGTAACCCATTCTCCAGAGGGTAATGATCTGAACTCCTGACCCTAAACAACCCAATAGGCTGAATGGCCATGACCAAGCCTCTGGATGTTGTTCTAGTTCATTGTTCCGGTAGCACCTGGCTTACAATAACTAGCTTGACTGAGGACTAATCTCCTTAGACTTTAAAATAGGACCATTTGGTTGATGCACACTCATTGTATTTGCCAGGTAAACTGCTAGCATAGACTTCTGGGTGTGACACTGATGTAGCACAATGCTGGACACCAACTTGACTGATCATTGCTGGCAAACAAGGCAGGCTGCCTGGCCTTGATTCTCTTCGAAAAGGCAAAGCAGGACAGGAACCTTGCAAGTCCTGAATTAGCCCACAATGTGCAGAAAAAAAGGCAAGGTAAAGATGCTGTGAAGCGCCAAGCAGATGCAAAGTAGGTGAACACTCAGACAGCAGGAAAGAGCCCTGACATGCATGAGAAAGGCATGTCCTGTACCTGTGGGCAGAATGGCCAGGCTGTAGCATTGTCATGGAAAGTGTTGGTGAGTTCCAAAGGGCTGTATTGAAGTGGTGAACTGCATTGTAAGTGAGTTGGAGACATGCATTATGATGATTGGTGAGACTGGTGCTTGGTTGATACCAAGCTCCATGGAGGGAGGGTACACGTGGTTGCAGCCCATGGACAGTCCCCTGAGCTATTGGAGTATGCTGGCCAGGCTGAGTGCCCACAGAATACGGCAGCAACCACTTAAGCTTTTGTGTCAACAATTGGCACAGTACATTTTCTAGACGAAAGTGAGGACTGCAGATGCTGGAGATTCGAGTCAAGGGTATGGTGCTGGAAAAGCACAGCAGGTCAGGCGGCAGGAGAATCAACGTTTCGGACAAAAGCTCTTCATCAGGAATGAGGCTGGGAGCCCAGGAGGTGGAGAGATAAATGGGAGGGGGGGTGGAGTTAGGGGAAAGGTAGCTGAGAGTGCAATAGGTGGATGGAGGTGGGGGGAAAGGTGATAGGTCAGAGGAGAGGGTGGTGCAGGTAGATGGGAAGCAAGATGGACAGGTGGGACAGGTCATGAGGATGTGCTGAGCTGGAAGGTTGAAACTGGGGTAAGGTGGGGGGAGGGATAGGAGGAAACTGGTGAAGTCCACATTGATGCCATGGGGTTGGAGTCTCCCGAGGCAGAATTTGAGATGCTCTTCCTCCAGTCGTCAGGTGGTGAGGGAGTGGTGGTGGAGGAGGCCCAGGACCTGCATGTCCTCGACAGAGTAGGGGGGAGTTGAAATGTTTAGCCACAGGGCGGTGGGGTTGGTTGGTGCAGGTGTCCCATAGATGTTGTCTGAAGCGCTCTGCGAGAGGGTGCCCTGTCTCACCAATGTAGAGGAGATTGTATCGTGAGCAACGGATACAATAAATGACATTGGTGGATGTGCAAATTAAACTTTGGATGTGGAAGATTCATTTGGAACCTTAGATGGAGGTGAGGGGGGAGGTGTGGGCACAGATTTTGCAATTCCTGTGGTGGCAGTGGAAGGTGCTGGGAGAGGAGGGTGGGTTGTTGGGGGGCGTGGAACTGGCCAGGTAGTTGCGGAGGAATGGTCTTTACGGACAGTGGATGGGGTAGGGAGGGAAATATATCTCTGGTGGCGGGGTCCATTTGTAGGTGGCGGAAATGGCGGAGGATGATGTGATGTATACAGAGGTTTGTGGGGTGAAAGGTGAGGTACAGGGGATTCTGTCCTTGTTGCAGTTGGAGGGGTGGGGTTCGAGGGAAGAGGTGCTGGATATGGATGAGATGCGCTGGAAGGGAACTTGTGGTCTTTAAAGAAGGAAGCCATCTGGTGTGTTCTGTGATGGAACTGGTCCTCCTGGGTACAGATACCGTGGAGGCAGAGGAATTGGGAATAAAATTGCCAAGTGTTTTATGTTGATACTGGATATGTTTGTGGAACAACATGCAAAATGCCAGCCTCCCAAGCCTATGCACTTAGTGCACCCCTCTACAGAGGTGAGAGCTGGATGACCTGGTCAAAGCAGTAAAGACAAGCTCAGCAACTCCGAGATCCTAGAGTGTGCTAATACCCGCAACATACACTTATTAATAACCCAACAACACCTGTGCTGGCTCGTCTACATTTGTTAGGTGTCCATTTTCTATAAAGAGGGCTCAGAGAAGTTAAAGGCCATTGAGTCCTGATATTCCTCAGCCCCATTGTCTTCTCCTGCAGCAAATGTCACTGAGACTATCACACTGGGAGTGGGGCTCTTGACCCATACAAGCTGATGCTTATCTTGGAACTGAAAACCAAGATAGAAACAATAATCTTGTCAGACAGAAGGCTGCTTCATGATTGTAGATTGTGCTATAGACAAGCTGTGCTATCAAGTCCTCCAACTGGATGTGCACAGCCAAGTTCATCAATTTAACCATTAATCATATCCTGTTCATTGTCAGTGTCAATCTGAGAGATGCATCAAATATTTGCTGATGACTAGGAAAAAATAGGGAAAACATTATTATTCTTAGCAATTTTTGAGAAGATTTGTAGCCCACTTCCAGAGGGTTAACATTGTGATAGATTTAACTGTATGAAGAGCATGGATATTTGTCCAGCATTTGGTCTCATTAAAGCCTGTTTATCATATTCTGACATTACTACTGGCTGAGAGAACAAACATTTCTGATTGGTTATTATTCTTTCTAAATTAAAAACACCGAAGAGTATTAGTAAAAGCTAGGTCTATTAATTGAATATCATTCTAAGTTTCAATTCAAAGTAGAACGCCATGGAAATTCTAATTGTTGATATTAATGAGTGAAATGAACTTGTGTAATGTTGCATTTCCCATTGTAGTAATACTGCCTGTTAAATTAAAAATACTTTTTTTTTAAGTTAGTGAAACAGGAAGTTTGAAATGTTTAGTGTGTAACTGCAGTGTACAATTCAGCCAGTGAACAATAAGATGGCAATTTATTACACGGCTTTGATGTTGATTAACAAGTGACAACTCATGATAACTACTATAGAGCTACCCTGTTATTATAAAAGCTCTTCTGGTAAAATAGAAGGTCAAGGAATATTATGTGAAAACATACAGCATTGAGGAGCTATTATCAGCAATGGTAATGTGCAGGCTTTCATGCCTGCATTTAGAGATTTACTTAGTCATTAAAATATTAATTTTATGACAATGATTGACTTTGACTTAATTATCAGTATGATTTTTGAGAATATGCATGTGTAAGCTGCAGATTTTATTGAACCGAGATTTTCTCCAGCACTCAGCTTTCATTTATGTCAAGACAATCATTGGCATGATAAAAAACCTCCAGGAACACATGTTTTCTCATTCATTATTGCCTAAGTAAATGATACGAATGAGCCACTTCCATCCTAATCATATTGTTGCTCAGCTTTGAAAATGTAACAAGACTTGACACATTAACTGAAAACAGACAGTCCATGTCAAAAAATTCTGAACTTCTTAAACTCTGTCTGCCCTCTGCATTTGTCAGCAAGTCAGCTTATCATGTCTATTAAAATGACGCAGAAAGCCAAAGGAGAATTTGCCATTGCTCAATTCCCTTAACGCTGTTACATGACATCTTTGTTTTGGCTAAAGATTCTTAAGGAAAGAAAAAGCTAATTTCAAATTTTTTTCTCTGCTGTGATTGTATTTATTTCCAAACTTATTGTATCAATAAAATACAATGTGAAAAAAGAACAGAGAAATAAGAAATGGAAGCTGATCAAAACATGTTTCAGATTTACTGCAAGCAATACAAAATCTGAACAAGAAGTGTTATTCTTGAAGAGCAATAACAGAAAGTTCCACCAGGAGGAATAATGACTTGAAATCATGTGTGGGGCAGACTGATACTGTAATGTGTCCCGATTAATATTCTCATAGCCTCAAAGTGATGCTTTGTCGATGCCCACTTTATGTTCCCCTGGGATATCCTCCCCAACTTCATTTTCCACTTCCAGCTTGGTTTCAGAAAGAAATCATCAGATTTCCTCCCATTCTCTGATTAACATCTAACCCATCAGTGCTGGCTGAGTATTGGCAGTCATCAAGATTCTTTCAACAGAACAAAGTCATGAATATGAATCAGGCTTTTCTCCATTTTCATAAGTGGAGGGCAATGGTGAGGGGATCATGCACTTACCTCACTGATAAAATCAGAACCATAAAAACTCATCCCTCTCCGTGCTTCTGCAAAGGAAACAAAGAACTAAAACTGAATTAGACCTGTAACTTATACAACGGCCATCTCTGTCATCTAAAAACCAGCAACCTCAGGATCAGGATCATGCTCTATTTTACATTTTCCTAGAATTTGTAAATCCTGCTTTCCTGTAACTGATACTGACCTTGATACTAATACATACCCTAAGAGAGATAGAGACTCCAACACAATACAGATCCTGAAACTTATACACGCCCTGATAACGATAAAGAGTCTAACACAATACAGACCCTGATTCAGATACAGACCCTGATACAGACATAGACCCAAACACAATACAGATCCTGATTCAGATACAGACCCTGATACAGATACAGACCCTAACACAATACAGACCCTGATTCAGATACAGACCCTGATACAGACACTGATCCTAACACAATACAGACCCTGATTCAGATACAGACCCTGATACAGACACAGACCCCAGCATAATACAGACCCTGATTCAGACACAGACTCTGATACAGATAAAGACCCTAGCACAATACAGACCCTGATTCAGACACAAATTCTGATGCAAGCATAGACCCTAGCACAATACAGATTCTGATTCAGATACAGACCCTGATACAGATACAGACCCTAACACAATACAGACCCTGATGCAGATACAGTCCCCAGCACATTACAGATTCTGATTCAGACACAGATCCTGAACCAGACACAGACCCTGATACAGACACAGACTCTAACACAATACAGACCCTGATATAGATACATACCCTAACACAATACAAGACCCTGATTCATATACAGACACAGATCCTAACACAATACAGACCCTGATTCAGAAACAGACCCTGATACAGACACAGACCCCAGCACAATACAGATTCTGATTCAGACACAGACCCTGACACAGACACAGACCCTAGCACAATACAGACCCTGATTCAGATACAGACCCTGATATAGACATAGACCCTAACACAATACAGACCCTGATTCAGATACAGTCCCTGATACAGACACAGACCCCAGCACAATACAGATTCTGATTCAGACACAGACCCTGATACAGACACAGACCCTGATACAGACTCAGACCCTAGCACAATACAGATTCTGATTCAGACACAGACCCTGACACAGACACAGACCCTCGCACAATGCAGACCCTGATTCAGCCACAGACCGTAATACGCTACAGAGCCTCATATTAATATACACACCATGATAGAGATACAGACTCTAACACAATAAAGACTCTGATTCAGATCCAGACACTGGTAATGTTACAGATACAGATGCAGATACACACCCTAACACAATGCAGACCCTGATTCAGACACAGACTCTGATACAGATACAGACCGCAGCACAATACAGATCCTGATACTAATACACACCCTGATAGAGATACAGACCCTAACACAATACAGACCTGCATTCAGATACAGACCCTGGTACTGTTACAGATACAGATGATGCAGATACACACCCTAACACAATGCAGACCCTGATTCAGAAACAGACCCTGATACAAAAACAGACCCCAACACAATATAGATTCTGATGCAGACACAGACCCTAACACAGACACAGACCCTAGCACAATACAGATTCTGAATCAGATACAGACCCTGATACAGATACAGACCCAAACACATTTCAGACCCTGATTCGGATACAAACCCTGGTGCAGACACCGACCCTAGCGCAGTACAGATTCTGATTCAGATACAGACTCTGATACAGACATAAACCCGAGCACAATGCAAGCCCTGATTCAGACACAGATCCTGATACAGACACAGACCCTAGCATAATGCAGACCCTGATTCAGACACAGACTGTAATACGCTACAGAGCCTCATATTAATATACACACCATGATAGAGATACAGACCCTAACACAATAAAGACCCTGATTCAGATACAGATGTGGATACACACCCTAACACAATGTAGACCCTGATTCAGAAACAGACACAGACCCTGATACTAATACAGACTCTAAAACTAATGTAGCCTCTGAAACATATGTACCCTGAACCTAAAAACAGAATTCAGAAAATATCTGTTTCGTAAAACACATCGTCACTGCTGGGTCTCTTTTCAGTTACCTGGCTTGGAGGACAATTTAATAAGAAGTCAAGGGTTATGGGGAGGTAGTGGGGGAGCTGTAGCATTCAAGAAAACAAATTTAACATTACATTCAGATCAGAAATTATCTTATTCAATGGTGTGGTAGACTCAATGGACCAAGTTTGTTCTTGTTTCTGAGACTCTTCATCAGAAATGCTCCTGTGTTCATTCCACACATTTCAATGGAAGAAATTCAAACAGATTCTTTAGAGAACAGATAATCGATTCATTAAATTATTGACCTAGTCCTTATAATGTGGTGGACCTCACAGAATATGAATTCTTTGATTTGAGCTGTTAACCTGGTCCAATCAGGGAGCCCTGACTGACAGATATAATGAGGAGTGTCAGAGGGTCTGTTCACTCTGAGAGCTGGGTCTGAGGGAGCTGGATCAGTGTTGAGGACTCTCCACTTGTAAATAAAGGGGGACTTGGAGATGGTATACCGCACTCTATGGTGTTACTTCAGTCTGAAGAATAAAAAGAAAGCAGCTGTATGATCTTCTGGTTCAATGGTAACATTACTATGATGATGAAAAGCAATCAGTTCACCTGTTGTGCTCCCATCACTAATGGCTCCTTACAATTAATTTATCCTTCTCTTCATAAAGTAGAGCAATTATATATAATAAGATCAATTTGAAGCTCAAAAAGCCCAAGCTGTTATCTCAGGATCAGTGGAAGCTGAGGGGGGGACTTCACAGAAGACTATAAAAATTTGAAATACATTTAGTGTCTGGAATGCACTACTAGGGGTGGTGGTAGAGGCAGGTATGATAGGGGCATTTAAGATAAGCACATACATCTGCAATGAGTGGATAGACATAGACCAAGGGCAGGCAGAAAGGATTTGTTTAATTTGGCTTCATTTTTGGCACAACATCATGAGCTGAAGGGCCTGTTCCGATATGATAATACAAATGTAGTGTTATACACATGAGGTGCAAACATCATGAGGTGAGTAAATAAGAATTCCATGAGATTCCGATGCAGTACTGTTCTATGTTCTAATGAATTTAAAAATGGCTGTATACAGATGATAACCAAGCATACGGGGTCAGTGCATAAAAAAACCTATTATTAAGTTAAAATATTTACAGATTTTATACCTGGTCACCTCCTGATGGGACATTGCTGTCCTTGGCTATGTGAAGCAAAGAACACAGTTCTTGGGTAGAACAAAATTCAGCAAGATCCTGAGTGCTCCTGGTCCAAATAGGAAGATTGCCAATTGTGGGAATGTGATCCAGACTACATCCCATCATCACCTCACTACAATATGCATAATTAAAGAGATGGATTGAGACTGAAGAAAAGGAGGCTGAAAATTCATTTTGATTAGACATGACTTTTCATTTTAGGGCCTAGGTCCAAATCCATCCCAGACTAACATAATAAACGTCTCCTCTGTTTTACAGCTAAAAGAATCCTCTGTAAAGAGAGTTTGGACTGTCTGAACTTAGACCCGAATAGGCATGGGCCTGAGGCAAAAAATTGCCCCTAATTTGGCACTAATTGGAAAATTCACACAGTGAAGTCATTAGTAGCTAGTGTTAGAATTAAGAGAAAAAAAATCACGCTGTTGAACTGGGGGCTATTCATTTAGAAAGCACATTGTTGAAAAGAGTAAAAGTCTTTTGACTTGGCTGCTGACTGTGCTAAAGCTCTCCTGGAGATTTTGATGAGGATAATGGTTCGAAAATATTCTTCAGTTTCAAGCATCCTTCACCTGGATTAGTGCAAAATTAATTTTAAGATCTCTACTAAAATGAAAGAAAAATATAAAAATCATTCAAAGCAAAGTTCTGAAAAGACAAATGATTATTCATAAATTGTTATTTGCTTTGATTTATTATTGTCATTTGTACCTAGGTACAGTAAAATGTTTTGTTTTCTGTGCAGTACAGGCTGACCATACCAGAGAAAGATCATTGGATAGGGAGCAGAGTGAGGAATCCAATGAACAGAAGGTGCACACATAGGAAGATCAACAATAAGTTTGAAATTAGAGAGGTCCATTCAGAAGTCTAATAACAGCAGGGAAGAGCTGTTTTTGAACCTGTTGGTATGTGTGTTTATGCTTGCAAAATGAATGCAACATATGAAAGAACAGATTGTAAGTGAATGTAAGAGTACCTCCGAAAGCACTCTGACACCAAGCATAAAAACAATGGAGATTCAGGGCAGAATCATCCCATTTCCTAAACAACATGGTCAGTGGAGAATCTGTTTGTAAAATATTGCAAGATCCAATAAACCAGATTCTCGATGTTGAATTAAGAAAAGATCTACTGGACAAAAAAGCCCAAAGAACAGTGGATGCTGGAAATCAGAAACAAAAACAGGAATTTCCAGAGAAACTTACAATGTCTGGCAGAATCTGTGGACGGAGAGCAAAGTTAAGGTTTTGGTTTCAGTTCTGCGGAAATGTCTTTGGAACTGAAATGTCGACTTTCTCTCCACAGAGGCTGCCAGAGCAGCTGGGACTTTCCAGAAATCTCTATTTTTGTTTTTAAAAAATCTAACTTTCCATTCAAGGTTTTAACAACAAAATTAAAAGCTCATTACCAAATGGTGAAGAGACTATTTGCACCAATGTACATCTCATCATTACCCCATTTCATCTCATTTCTACGAATATTGCAATTTTCCATGGCAGAGGTGGTGCCAATTGCCAATGTGAAGGTCAGAGTGGCTACCTAACAGCCATCTGCTCCTCTAAGCCAGCACCTTGGACAGCATTCCTAATATCTCAGGGCATGCTTAGAGGGCAGTTACCAGCTGATCCCACCATCTACACAGGTTGGCATTGGACACATACCAGCTGCAGAACATCATTATGCCACATCAAGGACTTAGTTCTAATACAGTTCTTTCCTCCAATATTACGCTTTAGAGCTCATCGATACTTTACATTGCAATGTAGCTCCCAGACCACTGAACCCCTTCTCATGAATTAGAGTAGGGTATACCTTGTGCTCTTGGCTTGGTCTCTTCATATCTACTTGCATACCCTCAGCATCTCTGATATGCCTTGCCTTTTTGCACATTTCTGCATCACTTAGAACTTAGAGCTTCACTGTACTTTGAAATTTTAGCGTGAATCGAGTCGGTTAGATATGGTTCCAGTAGTGGTCAGTCAAAGTGGTGGCCCTGTTGTATAGCATCCTGATACATCAATGTCACATTGACAGAAGGTGCCGGCAACCTCCACAGCAAGCACAAAGAATGTAGATCAGCTGGGCCACTGCACTGAGCTTTAGAATATCAAAGAGTGAGGGGCAACCTTACTGAACCATTAAAGGTGAGCCAAGGTAATTTCCCAGGGTAAGGGAGTCTACAACTAGAGGGCATAGGTTGAAGGTGAGAGGGGAAGGATTTTAAAGGGACCTGAGGGGCAATTTCCTCATGCATGAGGGTGGTGCATGTATGGAATGAGCTGCCAGAGGAAGTGGTGGCGGTTGGTACAATTACATTATTTAAAATGCATTTGGATGGGGATATGAATAGAAAGGGTTTAGCGCGATATGGGCCAAGTGTTGGCAGATGAGACTGGATTAATTTCGGATATCTGGTTGACATGGACGAGTTGGACTGAATGGTCTGTTTCCTTGTTGTACGTCTCTATGTGTCTGTGAGTCTAAGCTGCCACTACAATGTCAGGTGACAATGTAAAATGACAATATATTTATAAATGTGACCTTTACTTCCAAAGAAGGTGTAGTGCGAGGAGCAGTTGAACAGCTTGGGCTTGTACTCGCTGGAATTCAGAAGAATGAGGGGGAATCTGATTGAGGTATATAAAATACTAGAGGAGATTGATAAGGAGGATATTAAACAAATGATCCCTCTTATGAGATAGTTTCGAACAAGAGGTCAAAGATATAGAGTGAGAGGAGGTAGATTCATTGGGTCATAGAGATGTACAGCATCAAAAAGGTCCCTTTGGTACAATTCAGCCATGCCAACTAGATATCCTAAACTAACCCAGCCAGCACTTGGCTCAGATCCCTTTAAACCTTTTTATTTACTTCTCTCAGAGAGTTGTGGGTCCATGGAACACACTGCCCCAGAGTACAGTGGAGACAGAATCAACCAACAGATTTAAGAAAGCAATAGATATGTTTCTGATGAAAAGTGGGATAAAGGGCTGTAGGAAGTTGGCAGGAAAGTGGAGCTGAGACCAGGATAAGGTCAGTCACGATCATGTTAAGTGGTGGAGTGGATTTGAAGTGTTGAAATGCCTACTCTCTCTCCTAATTCATATGTTCCTATGTCATGCGTGCAAACTCTATGCCCTCAAAAACTTTTTGATTTATTTCCCTTCCAGGGTATCTACTGTGAAGAGCTGATTCTGGCTCAAAGTGTTTGACCTAGGACACAGCTGGTAACAGTAAGGACCTTGCTGTTGGTAAGTATGTGATAACACTCCACCAAGGACATGCAGGTCCTTGGACACCTCCATCGCCAGACCACAGCAACACGATGGCTGGAGGAAGAGCGCCTCATTTCCGCCTAGGAACCCTCCAACCACAAGGGATGAACTCAGATTTCTCCAGTTTCCTCATTTCTCCTCCCCCCCACCTTGTCTCAGTCCCAACTCTCGAACTCAGCACCACCTTCCTAACCTGCAATCTTCTTCCTGACCTCTCCGCCCCCACCCCCTCTCCGGCCTATCACCCTCACCTTGACCTCCTTCCGCCTATCGCATTCCCAATGCCCCTCCCCCAAGTCCCTCCTCCTTACCTTTTATCTTAGCCTGCTTGGCACACCTTCCTCATTCCTGAGGAAGGACTCATGCCTGAAATGTCGATTCTCCTGCTCCTTGGATGCTGACTGACCTGCTGTGTTTTTCCAGCAACACATTTTCAGCTCTGATCTCCAGCATCTGCAGTCCTCACTTTCTCCTCATACACATGAGATGCAAACATCATGAGGTGAGTAAATAAGAACTGCATGAGATAATTCTCTGGAGCCTGTGGAGAGAAGCCCTCCTTAAACTCTCTGACATTGACACTGGGCCAACTTTTAGGTAAAATTCATCCCACATGAAAAACCAGTATGGTATGAGTTCTGATCCTACTGTGGCATATCCAATCAGTCTATAATTGTTTAAAGATGCAATGATTGTGAAGGCTGATTACCTGAGGCATCCTTCAGCCAATCACAGCTTCATTTCAGTGTTTTGGTGACATGAGGACAAAACCAGCCAATGTTATTTTTGTCCATTTTCCAGCATTTGCAAAAATTGAGCAAGGACTGAGTGATACACTATACTTGTCAATGTGGTATTATACATCTCGGTTCAAACAGAAAGCAATGCTTTGGTAATTTCATTATAAGCCAAACTTGCCCCAAAATATAGTTTACATAATAAATGACAGGATATAAATTGTTGATGCAGATTTTGCATTTGAATTTGGAAAGTAGCCATCAGACTGCCAAAACAAATCACTCAGGGCTGCAAAGGAACCCAGAAAGATAGAGAGAAGAAAAGAGCTATTACTTTGCAACAAATGAATGATATATGCCTTTACTTTATGCAGCAAAGAATGAGGTTATTTGCATCTTTTTATGTCCTATTCTGCATATGGAATTTTTTGATCAGCGAATCAGGTATCTTACTGGATGTTATGATTGAAAAATGCTTCAGAGCCCTGGCACAATATTGCAATGCTATCACAACGCTGTAGATCACAGAGTAGGAATGGTACAGTGTAAATGGAGTTTGAGAACTCTCTAATACAGAGAATCTTCAGAGCCAATGCTCATGATTACATAAAAGATATAGATTAGTCCTTAGTGAACATCTATGAGATCAGAGCCTGGTATATCTATAATTATCAATTAAAGCTGTATTTAATGCCACCTTATTAAGAATCTGTCTGTGATATTATTAAAGTCACCAAACAAGCTAGCTTTCAGGAAAACCCGGCTTGGAAACAAGAGCGAGTGTTTAGATCACTTCCTCCTCCATCTCAAGAGCATGATCAGTGAGTACCAACCGCATGCCCCCTCCACCATGGACACTGGCAGTGATTGTCAGGGAGCTACCCCCATGGTCTCTGTAAGTCATTTCCACACCCTATGTTAATGTGTTAATGTTTAATCACGAGTAAAATATTTTGCTTCATCTTCACCTGCGTCCCAACACTTACATATGTCGATATTTATATTACATAACACGATGCTTCTAGTAGCTATGACACTTAGATTTCATTTTAACTGCAAACTTGATACAGAATTAAACTTCTAACAATGTCTATTGAATCATTTGAAATACTGTGTATCTTGCACAGTTTAAACTAGAATGAAACTAATCATTATCATGAAGACTGTGGTGTATTCTGTTTAGAGTATTGGTATTTTCTGTCCTTCTAAAAGGTCGTTGAACAATTTGGTGAAACATTGACAGAAATTTATAAATGACCAAAATCACAAAAAAATTCTCAATCAATATCATCACTTCTGGTTCATGACCAAAGAACACAACATTTATTAAATTTTCCAATAGATACTGTTATTACACCATTCTGGATATCTGCCCTGATACCTTTAATATTGCTTCTACATCTGTGAAAACTATTTCTGTTCTTCCAACCTTTGCTTCCAGTTTCCTTTTAACCTCCCAACTTGAGCCATTCATGTGGTAAAGTTTAAAATTACATAATGAATGCATTTTTTTTCTTAATCGTGCAGAGATTTTTTGGCCTTTGGAATAAAACAGAGTATTTATTGTTTCTTTTTCTTTCACTTTTCTTTATTCATTGTTGCATCATCCATTTTATATCTCATCTTGAAACACATGATCACTTCATCTAGGTTGTCCAGAACCTACTGGGTATCACCTATGTGGTTTCTAAAATCATCTGCCACATATGGCTCTGTTTTATGCTATGCCTTTTGCCTTAATGAGCATTATAATGTAGCAGGTGTTTTAAATTGGACCTCTTCTGTAATATTAGTTATTTGTCATACCCATAAATTTTCTTTTGCACAATTTTCAAAGAGGGTGGTTATTTGTCATACTCATAAATTTCTATGGGCATATGTTACAAAATGGTCACTCTTAGTAATATAGCAGTATAATTGCACTGACAAGATTTACGTTGTGAAATTTTAGCACTCAACAATGCGTATGAGACTCATTGATTTACCACCATAACTACTTATATTGGGGAATAGCAATGTGAAAGTGCATGATAAATTTGACTTCAATTTCAACTCAGGACAGTATTTTCTTGTGTCCTATTGGATTCAAATGTAAGACTTTAATTCTATACCTAATGAATGTAGGTAGTGACAGTGGGGAACAATATCATATAATTTTTAAACATGATTGAATTTGTCTCTTGTTAGGTATTGAAATTGTTGGTTTTAGATGTGACACAGGAAAGATTTTTCATGCAAATAAATCTTAAGGTTGAAAATTCAGATTGGCATACCATTGGTCAACTTATCACTTTCTGCCACGTTCCTTGCACTCTGCATGACCCAATTTGGTTAGGAAATTTATCAATAGCTGGAAATTGATTCACGAACATTCATAGTTCTGCCAACATGATTTTCTTTGTGATTTGTTTTTGGTTCTCCTTTATTCAAAATGATTACGTTCTATCTCTTTCTGCTTCCTAGTCGGATCTTAAACTTGAAAGAAAAAAGGAGGTAGATTCTATTGATCAGAATTTCCAGTGAAGGTTCCATGCCTTGTATTAAGGCCAATGTTAATATAGCAGCAGAACAGTTGCAGAATAGATACTATGTTCATGAGTTCAGGTTTTCCTGTGGATAAAATTTGGTCATAAAAGATGAGACCATCTGTAACCATCTAAGAGCAGAAATCTTCATTTAGATTTTATTGTAAAAGATTATCTATATTTAACTTGCTGTCTTTGCACTTAATTGATAAACAGCAAAAACAGGGATTTGGTTTTTTGACTGTTCTACACTTCCATTAGCTTTGAGTGTGATTTTAATAGTTGTATCAAACATCTATAACATGAGACAGTATCTATATGGCACTGAGGATATGTAAAGAGAAATCAGAGAACTTTGGACAAATCGCATTGTTATGTATTCTTGAGTGAGTTTCATCATTATATTATATTGCAACAGCACGGTGGTCTTGTGAATCCAGAAAAAAAGAGCAAACTTTATCAACTTAATGGTAAGCAATCACAAACGAAAACCAAACAAAACTTGGAACTAGATGGACAATTTCTGGTTCATGAAAACAGTAATCACCAGATTAGGTGCCAATTTTGATTTCACGACTCCATTAGTTGATATTAGGGTGGTGGTTGAAATGTTATAATTGCTTTAAACTGACCTTGCGTTAGAAATGAGAGCTTGCTTTTGGTCTTTATATTGATGGTAATTCATGGTCATGAGTTAACACAAGAGATAGAAATGCTGCTCTAACTGCCTTGATTCATGATCCTACTGATCATGGGGATACAGTGTAAGATAAAATAGAATATTTTGGTCTCTTGTGGGAAATCTGGAAGATGGAAGGGTATTTAATTTGGTGGGATGGTGACATACCTGGGTTCTAGAACCTTTTTGCTTCTCCTCGTACGAAGTTCTCTGTAGGAAGGCATATGATTGGTCTTCCCATCCTGCTGACATTCAAGAGTCAAAAAAGGTGGCACTGGAAAAGCACATCAAGCCAGGCAGCATTTGAGGTTCAGGAGAGTTGATGTTTCAGGCATAAGCCCTTCATCAGGAATGTCGATGTTCAAGCTAAATAATAACCATTTGAGGATCCCACACCACTGCCCATGGTATTACCTCAGTTGCAAGCATGGCCATTGCTAACTGGCATACAAGGCAACTACAACTATTTGACCAACTTGGCAGCTCGCAGATCGAGAGATGGGAAGGGTGTCCTTCAGTGCTTGATTGAGGGACTCAAAGGTGGAGTGTGGGGCCCCTGGACACACAGCACATAGTGCCCTTACTGCCAATCACTCTTCATACTCTCCCTTTATCCCAACCCAAAAGCTCCTCCTGACATTCTTTACCTACAGGCCCGTGTCACTCCACAATGCTGGAATTCTGGAGCCTGTTCCAGCACATGTTGCAGTCTTCCCAGTGGTGTTGCTGAGCACAAAGACACTGGCCTCTGATTGACCAGCAATTCTCAGTAGGAAAGGCTTTTGTCGCCAGGGATGTCATGATCAAAGTTGTTGCTGACCTCATCACTGCCTGACCGGTTCATTGGCCCTCCCAACAAGATGCAGCAGGGGTCTCTCACCAGCTTACCAACTAGCCAGCTCGAGAGACCCCGACAGCTCAGCATGACTGCTTTCAGAATAGAGGTGCCATGGAATCTCTGAAATGAGGTTAATCCATTTTAGGGAGAAGAATGTAAAGGAAAGCAACTGGAAATCCAGAAACAACTATTGCTAAAACGTCATGTGTACGAGCCACACAACGCACGACAGATGATGGGCCTTGAGAAAAAAATATCATAACATTCATAAAATGTCAAAAACAGATGTTGGAAATCTGAAATAGGAAGCATGTATACATTGGTAATGTCGAGAACGTTGATTAGGATTAGAAAGAAAATAGGTTATTGCAACCCTTCACCGGAGGATTGCTTTGTTTTTAAAATAGAATGTCTATTTCTCTGAGAACCTAACATAATGGCTAAATATGAAACAGTGCTTGAAATTCCATACAAGGATGTTAGTACTGAATGTTGACAAACTCCAGCATTTCAGCTTTTCATTTATTCCATGTCAAACAACACTTGCAAGTTTAATAGCATAAAAACATTTCATCAGCTCTGCTAATGATCATTTATTTAAGGTACATTATGAAAATTATGTTGTTTTATTTCTGAGCAAACGTTTAATTTATGACACAATGTGCAAGACTGTGCTGGGAAAGGAATGGCTTGCATTCAGAATTGAACGCATAGTCCTATAGATTAGAGCATCCTTGAATTATTTATGGAGCAATGGGGCACCTTTCACTCATTTTATGAGTCTCTTTGTAGTAAGTACCATATTATCCAGGAGTCGTATTGAAAGTTTCAACAGCTTCTGGTATTCTGTACCGCATCACCTTACAGTTGGCTGAAATTATTTCTGTATCACATTTCCTTTGGCATGAAGGTATAAGCCTCATTTCATATTATAGTTTACAATGCACAGTGCGTGAAATTCACTACATAACAACTTTATGTCAAAATGAAAAATGATAAAGCAAAAATTAATAACAACCATATGTTTCCATACCCGGTCCTCATTGTTTTAGACCAGGTAACAATTTATGTGAAATTAATTTCTTAATCTGTCTTGTGAAATTTATGACAGAAATACATTGCAAAATATTTACAGTGTAAATATATTTATACTTCAAGAGTAAAATGTCAGTCTGAAGAGAGAAAGAAATTACAAATAAGCTAAACTAGAAATTTTGTTCAGTTGAATTACATTATGTTATTTAAAGATTACTATGAGAAATATATTGCCAATTAGTTGCTGATATTATTGTAAAATGTTAATTATATTGTGGAAAACAAAATTGCTAATGTTACGAATAAAAAGGTTACAATTGGTTACCATAAAATACGTGTAAAGGTGAGCCAGACTTCAATGAGTTGATTGTATATTTCCATCTATTTGTTCCAAACGTCTTGTACTTTTAGTGCTCAGCAGATATGTTAAAATATTTGCATTATCATTTGACATTGTTTCAAATGTAATAAATGAAATTTCAGTATGCTAAAGTACAATTTTAGTTATAGTTCTTCGAATAGACATACCCATTCCTTTATTTCAGAAAACATACTGTAAAAGATACTGATTTTGGCCGACAATATAAACACATATATGCTGCCTTAAATAAACTTTTAAAATTCATTTAAATTCAATTGTTATCAACATTTGCTAGAAAATGAGATGTGTGAATTAAACGGCTACAATTCCATTTAACAGCAGCTGGGTGAGTTAAACTAATATTGATTTTTTTCAGAAATTGGCCTTAGGGTTTTGAGTATCTTCTGAAATAAAACAGACAAAACCCTTTACACATCAACATTCCTACAGCAGAATGTTATGTTAAGATTACAAATTCATGTTCATTTAAAAAGCCGAATGTTGCATTAATCATGTTCCATCCATTTACAATATAAAAGAAAAGATTTTTAAAAATAAATCAATATTTTATTCAGAATAACAATGCACTTCTACCCATGTTATAACTGCAATCTGATCTCGAGGGATTGCAAGCAGGCAGCTTGCTCCGTCAATACTGGATAACTATTGTTAAATAAGGTTTTGATAAAATCTAATCTCCTATATATGATATTCTTGTCAACCAGATGGAGACACTTTTTAAAATTTAACTATTAACAATTCTGTAAAGATCTCATGCTAAGTAATGCATGGAATATTTTGAACTATTATTTATAGTTAATCGTATCATTTAATACTTTCCACTGTTTGTCAGAAGTACATAAATATTGCTCTTAATAAAAGCAACTAACAAGCTGATTTTCTCTTAATACTGAACTTACTTTACAAGCAACATTTTGTGATTTAATCTTGGTAGATGTTCATTCTCACAAGCGCTTTTCCAAGTGCTTAGCTGGAATCTTCAGAACAGGTTAAACCTGCAGTAAGTTCAAATCAGTGCAGTAGATTGTGAGGAGATTTCTGGAAGTGTACTTCAAGATTGTATCCCACTTCAGAGGTTTATGTGGCCAGTCCAATTCAGTTTCTGGTCAATGACAACCCCCAGAACATTGCAGTGTGGAATACAGCAGATGGTAATACCATTGAATGTTAATAGGGTATTAGATTCTGTCTTGTTAGAAATAGTAATTCTCTGCTGTGACTGATAACCTGAGATCAATTTTATTGTCAAATGGAATAAGATTGTCAGGAGCAACTTAAACATCATTGGAAACCACAATTTCAAGATTAAATATTAACAATCATTAAACGTTCATTCATGGGATGTTGACGCTGTGGGCTAATTCAACAACTGCTAATTGTTGCCTTCTGGTTAGAAAGGAAATTTGAGGATTTGAACTCAACAATAGTAAAAGGAACAACAATATCATGCCAGGTCAGAATGATACACAGGTGCCAATATTGGACTGGGATGGACAAAATTAGAACTTACACGACACCAGGTTATAGTCCAACAGGTCTATTTGAAATCACAAGCTTTCATAGCGCTGCTTCTTCTCAAAGGAACAGTGCTCCAAAACCTTGTGATTTCAGAGAAATCTGATGAGCTATAACCTGGTGTCATGTGACTTTTGACCAGGTCAGAATAGTGTAGGTTTGGACAGGAAATTAGTGTTGTTCCCATGTATCTACTGTCCTTATCCTACTTGAAGTAGAGTTTGGGGCTTTGGAAGATGTCAGAGGAGCCTTAGTGAGATGCTGTACTGCAACTTGCAGATGGTACATATTGCTACTCATATAGATTGGTGACAAAGGGGTTAAATGTTGAAGGTGGAGGATGGAGTGACAGTCAAATGGATTGCTTTGTCCTAGATGGTGTCAAACCTCATGTGTGTTAATAGAGCCACACTCATCTTTGCAAGTGGGGAATTTTCCAACCCATTCCACACCTGAGCCATCCAGATTATGGATAAGGAGATGGAATGTGGAATGGAATTCATAGAATTTTTACCACAGAATCTTTAGCCTTTGGCTAGCTCTTGTGGCCACTGTATTTATATGGCTAGTCCAGTTCAGCTTCTGGTAACTATCAGGGTGTTGACAATGGTGATTCAATGATGGTAGTACAATTGAAGGTCAAGAGGCAATCATTTCTCTTTTGTTGGAGATGATCGTTGCCTAGAACCTCTGTGCCACGAATGTTATTTGCCACTTATTGTCCAGGCCCTGCTGCATGTGGTCATTCATTCAATATCCAGGACCTGAGGAGCCGTGAATGGCTGAAGACTGATGGCTGTGATGCTAGGATTACTGGAGGGGGCTAAGGTGGATCATCCATTTCTGGCTGCAGGCTATTCCATGTGTTTCAGCCTTATATTTTGCACTGACATGCTGGACTGTCCCCTCATTGTGGATGTTTCTGCAGGTATTAGCAAGTGTTTTCCTTGATGTTTGATGTGATGCCATTGGATTTCATGAGGTCTGGAGTCAATGTTGAGGATGCCTAGAGCAGCTCTCTCCTGACTGCATACTGCCACCTCTGTTGGGTCTGTCCTGTTGGTACCCAGAGATGGTCCTGGTGTTAACCTGAGACATTGCCTTGAGGATATGATTCCATGAGTATGACTATGTCAGGCTCTTGCTTGACTAGTCTGTGGGACAGCTCACTCAACATTGGCATGAGCTCCCAGCTGCTAGGAAGGAAAACTTTGCAGGATCGACTGGCTGTTTCTGTCATTGTCTTTTCTGCTGACTTAATCGATGCCAGGTAACCTATCAATTTCCTTCCTTTTTTTTCCTTTCTAGCAGTCGATATAACTGAATATTTCATTGGTGGCCACATTGCTGTTGGTTTGGAGTCAGATGTAGGCCAATCTGGCCAATTCATGCATCCGATTGTTTTTACAACAAGGAAACAATTTGCCCAGAATGTCAATCTTCCACACATTGAACACACATCGAAAGCTAACACTATTTGCAAAAGACACTTACAGAATACCATCAGAAAGACTCCTCCCCAGATCACATGTTAAAATTGTACTACGACAGAATTTCAGCAGAAATTATCCCTCTACTGCAGACAGTGTAGGCACAACTTGATGATCTCAAATGTCTATATGGCCACTGCTCTTTCATCAACCAACCACCTCCTTCACACGGGCTTCGGAAGATTACCTGAATGAAATATTTGTGCTTTTGCACAACCTTTCAGAACACGCTATGGCAGATTAGAGGGTAATGATGTGTCTGATACTGTCTGAACTGATGTGTAGAATTTTTCCTTCAAGTTTATTTTTAGTTTCACAACAAAAAACTTGGCATTATTTGTTGTTTTTGTTTCTTTTTATATTGAAGAATTGTAAGACATATTATCAACAGTTCTATTGAAATATAAAGACTGTTCTTAATTATTTTTGTTTACAGAACTTGACTGAAAACAAATTATTTTCACTGTTTTAGTTTAGGATACGTTTTAACCAGGGCTAGCTAGCATTTGTTTGTGTAAATGATTTACCACCCCGTTTTTGTTAATATTCTGTCAGAACAGCACTTTTATAGAGCCAGGGTACTATTTAGGCAGATGCTACATGGTTTAAATCTGCAAATCAGAATCCTATGGCATACATAAGACCCTTTTTTGACAGACAACTGAAAGGGACATGTCCCTTTAAACTCCACAAGAATTCACTGCTTTCGCTATGCTTTCCTTTTCCCATCAACATTCCTCAATCACCTGAAATCCCCACAACCAACCACCAGATCTAATTTGTGACAGCCAGCACTGTCCACCAACACCAAAAACCCACTCACATTTTACCAAGAAACAAGACTATGCAAGGGCAGGGCTTTGTGGACCTTTTACTCTCCCGAGTGCATTGGAACATGCATTATCTGTTCCTTACATCTCAATTACCACTTACTGACAATTATAAGTGTCAAAAGTGGCTTTCTTTGTCTCATGTATATCAATAAATGGATTGCAATTTGAAGAGTAGAATTTTCCCTGGAGGACAGCTGTTCAATGTGATCATTGTTAATGGATAAAAAAAAAAGATAGGTTGCTGTTAAATGCTAACATTCCGCTGTAACTACCTCATAGTGAATGAAACTTAATTTCTTTAGTTGTAGAAATCACAAGAGATTCATACTTAGAAGAAATGAACATGAGATTTATGGATAATCATTTATTTAATAGCATAGCATTATCCTTTGAATAATTGTTTAGCAATATAGGCTGCACAGAATTGGTAAATTGTGATTTTCAATGAATCCACCCTTTACAATTAGTCACCAAAATAACAATATTGTTAGAAGCAGCCAGTGTGTAATAACATTACCACAAACAGGCCACTTCCAGCCTTCCTGTTCAGAAGGCTGTTGATTTAAAATTGCATTTCCAGACAGTCAAACAATGGTCAAACAAATGTAATATCAATTCCCCTGCTTCTGATTTACTGCACATAACTTTCTACACTCCATCTCATATGAAACCTTTGACACTTGAAAAAATAAATTGTCATCCGCAAATTTCTGGCTGAAGTTTGACACTTGCATTTAGTGGATGTGTGCCTGCTGGCACTAGAGTGAGACAGCCAACAGTTAATTTCATTTTTGACCTTTAATAATTGTTATTCATATTTTGACTCTACTAAAAACAATCGGGGTGAATAGAACTTTCAATGATTGCTTCATAAGCTTCTTTATTGCTGAAATTACTTCACTTGAGACTTAGAAAAATAAGTTAAACAATCCCCAATATGTTATTGACGAGGTGTAACAGGAAATAATAGCAAACTCTTACTGCTTTAAAAATTCAGTGTTTTTTTTATATTGTTTAGTTTTCCATTGGACTTTGTGATGGGGACTTGAATATATTAGTATCCAAGCCTCCACTTACTGCTGGCTGGAAAAACAAATTCCAAATCCTCTCAGAAAATAAATTTCTCTTCATCTCAGTTTTAAGTGGGACACCCCCTATTTTAAACCTATACTCTCCACCAAAGGAAACAGTCTCAGCATTTAACCTATCAAACTTGCACCAGGTATCAGATTTAGGTTTTACTTGTCATGTGTGGTCAAGTACAAAAGTACAGGAGCATGGCGCAAAGTGTGTAAGGTCACCACATGCGGCAACATCATAGGTACACATACCTCAGCACGAAACCTTCTGAAAAAAGTAGAAAGAAATAACAAACAAAGTTAAACATTACAGTCATTACAAATGTCATGGTTGCCTTGACAATTGACTTTTACTTTCAGGTTAATTAATTTCATTTAAATTCTAGCAGAGTGTTCAGCTGAATTTCTGGATTGCTAGTCCATTGACATTATCACAAAACCACAATTCCATTATTAGCATTATATAATAGAACTAAGTAGCTCTCTGCCATTTCTTTTATAGATTTTGCACTTTTCACTAATCTCTTCTGGACCCATCATTAACCTGACCCGTTTCTTTTAGCAGGACATCTAATCTTTCGAGAAGGAAGATGAGGAACTTGTTTACGTATCTTGAGGACAATTTGCACTTGCCTTTCTGATTCTGCACCAATCAATAGACATTAATAATTGTTTAGTATCATAGCAAGAAACTCTGGTCCTGCATTTACTAATGGAAAGAAAGCCGCTATACCATCGTAAACTGGAGATGCATGTTTGAACTGTGCAGTCATCCGAGTGAATCTGACTATGTGGGAAATACGCAGGAAGTTTAACTTCCAATGGGTAATTACTCGGCCTTGGTAACCCTCCGAAGAAGCCTCTCCAGCTCTGAGATAGAGTTGGAAACTCTGGACTGATCTGATTCACTTACCTAGAGAGTAACCGCAGGAAAGGTTTGAGAGATTGAAGCATGTTCTGAATGCTGTGTAACTAGATTACTGACCTCCTCAGCTCACCTATGCCTCAGCAAGCTCTCTGTCCCTCTTTCCATCCATGATCAAATTCAATTCTGTCCCCGTCAACACACTTTCCAACCCAACCCCTGACTGGATCCCTGACCCAAACTTGCAATGTCACCCACATTGACATGATCACACTTCAGCCAGATGAGCCCAATAACTCCTCTAATTCTCCATACACCTCCCCAGTGGGATTCCCACCTATCCATCTACCTCTACAGCAACCTGCCAGCTATATCCCCTCACCTCCTTTCCACTCTACGCACTTGCCACCTCATCCATCTCCAGCCTACCAACCTGACAGTATTTTCCTAACCCTCTACCTCTCCACCCACTTGACAACATGCTGCCCTGCCAACCTTGCACCTTACTCATCTTCCACCCCCCCCAGCTGCATGCATAATCTGGGGTTATCCTACTCACTTAGCCACAGACCTCTCCCCTCCCGCATACCTATCTCCCTGAAACACATTCATTCGCTTACAGTCATGAATATTAAATCAGAAAAATATGCTTAGAATTATTAAGTATCAATGTCACTAAATATTTTATGAAAAGATTTACAATTCTATTTGGAATTAGTTGATAAAAATAGCATTAAATCTTTAAAAGAAACAGATTTCAAAGAAAAAAAGCAATATGATACCTAAGAATTACAATAGAAGTTTAATTAAACATACTTTGCAGTTTAGGTCCTTAAGCTGCCTGCTGCTGCCCTTAAAGAACATTCCCAGTTTCTCCGGGATCAGTGGGGAGCATAGATTGGTTTAACCTGCACTGTAACAGGGTCTACTGAGCTTGTTGGGATGGAAGCTCCAGGGAGAGACCAGTATCAGAAGAGTGAATGCAAAAACCAGAGGCATGTAATTGGATATGTCTTCCTGTGATTGGCACATGTTGGAAGAGTTCTGTTACCAATCGGAAATTCTGGACTATTTAGTTTCCTTAGGAGGATACAACAATGTTCTCATAAGAGAAAGAGCAGATTCACTGTCTTTCCATAAATAACTTCCTCTTCACGGTCCGTGAAAATTTTATTTGTGCCCTTCTCATGGGTATCTTACAAAAACCTACTTCATTGTTTGGAATAGTTATTTTCCATATAACTACAATTCTCTTTAGTGACTTCAGTGAACTGTAATCACCAAACCCAATGTAAGTCATACTTTCCTATTTCATACTCTATTTAGTGAATCAAAATAGTAGTATGGGGAACAAATTGATTGAAATATCAAAGTCAAAGCATTATCCAGCATCGCAAGTTAAAATGCATTCATGGATAACACATTCAATGGAGGATTAAATTTCCTAGTGACCAGTTACTTGGATTTATTATTATTTTCATTCTCTGCGTCAGAGTTCATTTGTTATGCAACATTTTGAAAACCTTGTCTCTCTGTTGGGGTAATTCATTGCACAAAGGGATGTCAATTCACATTAACTGTTCATTCAGCATTCCCAGGATTCAATGACGTATTGTGGTTGTTCCGATTCTGCCTTCTGTTGTTAAAGCCACTTCGACAAATGAACTTTCATCCCAATATTGCTTGCCTTTAATCCTTCCACTATATGAGTTCTCATGTAACCCGGCAATGATTCAGTTTTCTATTCTTTGTGACACCATGGAATCTCCCATTTGTTTTACAGAAACTGCAAGAAATGACAGAATTGCTCCGAAGCAGTACATGCCCAATTCAGTGATGTCTCCCTCTGAGTTTGGAACACCAATTACAGTCAGTAACACCTTCATCCCATCCCCCATTCACCTATTGTACTCTATGCTACTTTCTCCCCACCCCCACCCTCCTCTGTCGTATCTCTCCACTCTTCAGGCTCTCTGCCTTTATTCCTGATGAAGGGCTTTTGCCTGAAGCGTCGATATTACTGCTCCTCGGATGCTGACTGAACTGCTGTGCTCTTCCAGCACCACTCTACTCCAGAATCTGGTTTCCAGCATCTGCAGTCATTGCTTTTACCTACAGCCAGTAACCTGTCAGCATGAGACTCCTTAAAACAATGCAGCAATTTGAACTTGAGTTTCATTTAAATATTGTCCAATTCACTGACACTTCTCTTCTTGATGTGCTTAATAAAGCCTTTTGCCTTTCTCTCTGACAGGTTTCTCATTTGAGTCTCTCAGCTTGTTCACCTTCGATTCCGTCTATTTACTTCCTAGAGTTTGACTTTTGCCTTCACTGTAACCCAAACCCATTTCCTTCTGCAGTAACTGCCACCGGCTCTGAATTACTCCTCATGGAGTACCATGCTTTGTGTATAAAGTGCACCCAGGATTACGGTTTCTCCACAATATTCAGTGTTCCTCAGACAGTTGTTCTCAGTGTATCCAGAGATTTACATTCAGTGCCATGCTCCATCCCAAAGTATCTCTCTCTCTCTGTCCAGCAGCACTACCTCATGCTGTCTTCTGATACTCAGTTCCATTTCATTCTTTACCTCATTCAATACCTTAGGAAACTCGTCCCTCTTCCTTCCAAAGTGTTATGGAACACAAGCAATGTTCCCTCTGTTTAACAGCAGCACTTTCTCAAACTGAAAGTCAATGACATGATCAGTGTCACTTCTTATAACCCTCTTCATTTAAAGAATTATCCTCTGGCATTTCCGTCACATTCAGCAAGATACCACCACCAAAAGATGCCTTCACTGCTAGCAGGGACTATTCCCTGACCTATTCCTCTGTCACTCAACACCTCCTCAAAGTTATTGCCGTCATGCCCGAAGCCATGGTACCTTCCCACGCAATACCAGATCATACTTCACATTTGCCCATTTGACTCCTCCCTCCTCACTGTCCCAAGATCCATATGCACCTTCCAGGTAAGGCAACAATTGAGTTGAATTCTGAAGAATATTTGTAGTGAACATGAAATGTGAATGTTGTTTCTCTCTTCACAAATACTGCCAGACCCGCTGAGCGTTCCTGTTCTCCCATACTGATCCAGGGGTACCAAACTCAAATTTGTCAGATCAGGATTCATGGTCCACCGTATCTTTCCTCACTGACCCTGCACCTTGATATTAATAACCCTGTGTGCCTTCTGTGCTGCCTACTCACTCAGTACAAGCAGCTCACCACCTTTCCTTCACCTGTAACTGCACAAAGAGCTATGTCAGGACTCAGTCCCTCCCTTTTCTCATGTCAGGAGACAAGGTCCCATAGAGCAGAGAAAACCAAGATGGATAATGGGGTACTACCATCTGTCTCCTCACCCAAGAAAAGGAGAGAATCTTTTCCCTGTTTGGAAAGGGCCAAGACCTCCACATCTCAGCACCATTTTTATTAAATTTTTTTAGATTAGATTAAATTACTTACAGTGTGGAAACAGGCCCTTCGGCCCAACAAGTCCACACCGACCCGCCGAAGCGCAACCCACCCATACCCCTACCCCTACCCCTACATTTACCCCTTACCTAACACTACGGGCAATTTAGCATGACCAAGTAGGATTCATTGTCAGGTATTGCACTGCTCTCCTAATACCCTCACTATGAATGGATTTTAAACATGCTCAAACATCCACCTCATTTTACACTCACTCTCCCTCATCTGCCACAGGCACCAATTACGATCATACAGCCGTCACCAGGAAGAGACCAGCCCATCCAGACTTGGTCTCCTCTTCCATCTCTGAGAAAGAATCTTCAGATTACACAGAGGAAGGACCAGCAAGGCTGTGTCCTCTGCCCTCTTCCAGCTCAGAGAATGGCAGCTGGTGGGTACATTGTCAACAGTACAGCCAGAAGCTCCTTCTCGTGGTCATCTCACTGCCGTATCTCTGCAGCTGGTCGAAGATGAAATACCCCAGAGTGCTGGCACTCCAAGAACTGCCAGAGAGTAGGTTCCTGCTCAGCCCCAGCATTCACAACTTCATTGAAATGTGTACATAGACACAGGAACAGTAGGTGGATTTGTCAGAGGCACTTAGCCAATTGGTTCAAAGGTTGGGAGAGTGAAACAATACAATTTGTACCTTGCTTCCTCCAGTATGCAGCCCAACCCCCAACCATGTCTGGTTGCCTCCATGGGCAGTTTAGCAACCACCATGGAAATCCAGGTCCAACACATTCAGGGTTTGCTGAATAGTTGTACATGCTTTGACGCATTGGGGTAAAACCCTGAAGAGGTTGTTTAAATCAGAGTACATTTATGCAAGTGTTTGATAACTTCTTCCTGGAACTATTTGTTGTTCCAGTCTAGAAGTTAAAGTCACAGTTAAACCTATTAAGGTAAACAAAAGAAATTATGGCAGCATCTATGGAGACAGAAACAGAGTTAATGTTCCAAATATAGACTAGTTCTTCTTCAGAACCTGTTGAGATATTGGATACAATGACTCTGGTGTGAGTGATGATGGAGTATGGTTTTTGTTTGGGGTGCTATTTAAATTTGTTTTGTTTGTTTTCATTTGATAAAGGAATTCTTTCGGAATAATGAGATTATATTTTTACTGTGTATTTAGAAACACTAAATTTATTGATAAATTATTCTATTTTTATCTTCATTTCATTTGTCTTTAACATCTGTTTTCTTAATAAATCAAAATCTGCAGTCCTTATGTTTCAGTAAGAGATTACTTCTTTAAACCCAAACGTTAAAAACAGATCAAAATATGATCTATCAAGTCAGATTTCTATCTGGGATCTGGGTTTGTTGGTAATAAAATTAACTGGGCTCGTAAGTGCAAGTGATTGGCAGGATTTTAGAATTCACTGGATTTAAGAGATTAGTGTCTTTCTTGTTAAAGTACCCATTATGGAGTGATGCTGAGCATAAAGCAATTTTGTGGTGAAATTTATTGTACAAAATTTGAAAATGGCTTCAGATGTTGCTGAGAGTCTTTTTGGAATTAGAAGATATAAAGCTGTTGATGGCAATTCTTAGATATATTCAAGAGGGCGCTGGGCATGGCTCTTGAGGCCAAAGGGACCAAGGGGTATGAAGAGAAAGCAGGATCAGGCTGCTGAGACTGGATGATCAGTTATGATCATATTGAGTGGTGGTGCAGGCTCAAAGGGCCGAATGGCCTACTCCTGCACCTCATTTCTCTGTTTCCAACAGCAGATTATTCAACATCTTTGATAAAAGATAAACCAAGGAATGTAGCAGGAACGTTAAAGTTAGAAATTAAAGCAAGATCTTGTAAGGATGAGGGGTTTCAAGTGATTATATAAAATTTAGAATTGGTGGAAAGCATTCCTAAAATCGGAAATCAGTGCTGAAAATAGCTAAACTGCAGGGTCAAAATGAAAACAAAACTGTCTTAGAGAAAGAAATAGAAATGAAAAGACTTGAATTAGAAAAAAATGGAAAATGACAAAGCGCAATGAAATAAAAGGAGGAAATAAAAAGAAAGAATATTGGAGAAAGAAATGGATTGAAGAACTTTAAAATTGCTAATAGAGAAAGAAATTGGAGACATGAAGCAAACTACTGAAGATATGGAAAATTGAAAATAACAGCAGGAAGTTCTGGAAAAAAAATAGAAAAGCTGGTTCCATAAGCATCTGTGAATAGAGAAACAATGCTAACATTTCAATTCTTCTTCAGAACCGAAATTTGAGATCATGATTTAGCAAAAGAAAATCTTACAATAAAGAAAAAAAAATCTTAAAAGAAAGAGTTGCAATTTGGATTATAATTAGGACCACAACCGAGATCTGATTTAATTCAAAGACTATGCTGAGTGCCAAACCTTAATGAAGATTGAGATGACAGGTATTTTACTTAATTCAACAAGGTAGGTGAACAGACAAAGTTGCCAAAAGTGTTTAGAACTTAATGCTCCGTGTTTTGACAGGTATAGCTACACCTCAGGCATGCCAGCTTGTCAGAAGAACAGTCTGCAGATTATGAAACTGTCAAAAAGGCAATACTCGATGCTTATGAGCTTTGCCTGAAGCTTATCATTGATATTTAGGACGACCAGAAAGAAAAATGCTAATAAGATGGTTGTGGAATTTGCAAAGGGGTAAGAAATGCTATGGGATTAGTGGTTTACATCACTCAAACTAGAGAAAATTTTTTGAGAATGAGGGAAATTATGATTGTGGAAGAATTCAGAAATAGCATTCCCACAATTTTGAAATTGTATTTAGATCAGCATCAAATATCCAAGATCAGAGAAGCAACAGTTCTATCAGGTATCTATATGATCAGTCCTAGACAATCACCAGTACAGAAATAGTCATAAGGATATCCACAAGGAAATTAGAAAAATAAGGATCTGTGGATAGAAGAGGTTTTAGAGAACAAACAGCAGTATATCAAAGCAATAAATGAGAAAAGCTGGAACTGAAAAGCGATGTCAAGATATTCACATTTGTTCCATAAGACTGTACGATATAGGAGCAGATGCAGACTGTCCGGCCATTGAGTCTGTTCTGCCGTTCAATGAGATCATGATTAATCTAATAATCCACAACTCCACTTTCCTGCCTTATCCTCATAACCCTTGCTTCCCTTACTGATCAAAAATCTGTCAATCTCAGCATTGAATATACATAATGACCTAGCCTCGAAAACTCTCTGTGATAAAGAATTGTGCAGATTGACTCTCTCAGAAAGAAATCCTCCTTATTTCTGTCTTAAATGGATGACCTCTTCACTCTGCGACTATGCTTAGACTCTCCCACAAGGGAAAACAACCTCTTGGCATCTGTTCTGTTGAACCCCATAATAATCCTATGCATTTTAATAAGCTCTCCCCTCTCATTCTTCAAAACTCTAATTAGTACAAGCAGAATGCACTCAGCCTTTCCTCATAGGAAATTTCCTGCTCATATGAATCAACCCAGTGAACCTTCTCTTACCTACACAGCTTGGATGTTAGCTTTTTAGGATTCATGCACAAAGGCCCCTGAAATACTCCAAGCTGAAGTTTTCTTTCATTTAAATAAAATTCAGCTGCTCTCATCTTTATGCCAAAGTGCATAACCTCACATTTTCCCACGTTATATTCTATCTGCCAAGTTTTCATCTACTCAGTAAGCTTGTCTATCTGCATTTGTAGACTATTTTGTGTCATCCTCACCACCTGTCTTCCAAACTGTTTTTGCTTGATCTGGCAATAGTACATTCACATCCATCATCCAAGTCATTATATACCCTGGAAATAATTGTGATTCTGCATTGATCCCTGTGGGCACTCCAATAAGTATGGGTTTGCTATCCTGAAAATGTTCATTTATCCTAAGTCAGTCTTCAATTAATTAGCCAATCCTCTATCTATGTTAATACCCTCATCATGGGCTCTTATTAAGTAGCCTTATTGGCACTACTTTGTCTAATACCTTTTGGGATTCCCTCCCTAAATGGCATTGCAGGTTAACCTAGAGCAGGTAGACTGCAGTGGTTAACAAAGGCAGCTCACTACCACCACCTTCTCAAGGGGCAACTAGGAGCCAGCAATGAATGCTGCCCAACCAGCCATGCCCACATCCCATGAGGTGAATAAAAAGAAATTACATCAACCAGTTCACCTTTATCTATCATGTGGTTACCTCCTCAACAAGCTGCAATAAATTTGTCAGGCATGATTTCCCTCCATGATGTCATATTGAATCTTTTTGATCATATTACATATTACTAAATGCTCTGCTGATGGATCATTTATCATAAACTATGACTTATCAATGATAGATGTTAACCCAACTGAACTATAACTAGCTTGATTTGTTTCCCTCCCTGTTTGAAGAAAGGTGTTGCAATAGCAGTTTTCAAAACCTCTAAATCTTTTCGGAAATCTAATAATTCTAGGAATGTTACCACCAGATACCATCCATCATCTCTGTAACTATTTTTGCTAAAATCCAAGGAAACGACCTATCAGGTCCAGGGGAAATATCAGCTTTTGGCCCTATTCCTTTCCTTATTACTTTTCCATGGTGATAGTTATTGTCATTATTTGCTCCCACAACCTCTTTATGTCAATTAATTATTTAAAATGTTTGGAATGCTATTAATATCCTGTTTCATGAAGTCAAATGCAAAATATCTACTCAACTCCTCTGTCATTTCCTGGTTCCCCGTTTTATTTCCCCAACCTCATTCTCTAAGGGGCCTGTGTTCAACTTTTTTCTCATATTTATTTAAAGAAGTTAGTACTCTCCTATTTTCTATGACAGACTAACATGCCCTCAATGGTTGTTTTCTTCCTCTCAATTTTTTTTTTGGTCGTATTGTCTTCATTTTTAACTTGTTTCTAATCCTCTGGTATGCCAATAATCTTTGCCATATTGCATGTCTTTCTTTCAGTTTGACACCATCTATAACTTTCTTGGTTTATCCCTGTTACCCCTTCTCGTAAGCATTCATCCTTATTGGCAGCACGGTGGCTTAGTGGTTGGTATTGCTGTCTCACAGCTCCAGGGATCTGGGCTCAATTCGATCCTCGGCCGACTGTCTGTGTGGAGTTTGTACATTCTCCCTGTGTCTGCGTGGGCTTCCTCCAGGTACTCTAGTTTCCTCCCACAGTTGAGGGATCTGCAGGCTAGGTGGATTAGCCATGGAAAATGCAGGTTATAGAAATATGGTGAATCTGGTGAGATGTTTTTTGGAGGGTCAGTATGGACTGAATGGCCTGCTTTCACACTGCAGAGACTCTATGAACCATTGGGATACATTATTGTTATGCGTTATGAACATTTTTAATTTCTACCATTGTTCCTGAACTGTCATTTCTGCTAATTGCCTTTCAAATTCCACTCCAGCCAAGCCAGTTCTCATCCCTATATAATAACCTTTACAATAGTTTAGCACAGTTGATTATGGCACATGCAAAGTTCAGCCATCTTATGGTCACTGTTCTCTGGGGAATCTCTTACACTGAGATCATTGATTAAACCTGCTCATAACAAATTATCAAATCCGTAACAGCCCGATCCCTGTTTGAATCCAAAACATTGCGTTCCAGGAAACTGTTCTGAATGTACACTCTGAATTCATCCTCATGGCCACTTCTCCTGATTTGAATTTCCAAATCTGCATGAATATTGTGCTAATTTTATTATCACACTAACAATGAAACCAAGTTTTCAAACTATATTTGTGGTTTTGCGAATACTTTTTTCAGTCGAAATATACTTCTTTGATTCTCAAAGGTAATGCTGCACATACCTTTCTGGAAGAACTGATTTTAAAAAAAAACTCATTGGAAATGTAACTTGTATTCAGATCCAAGAAGCTCTTTTTAAGTGTACCTAGTGATGCTAATGCTTTGAGACTATAAACCAGATGAGTCATCCTAAAGTTTTCAATGTTCATGAACATCTTACCTGACTGACTGATTATTGGAAATGGCTTGTATTTTAAATTTCAAGCCTGTGAACATACAAAATCGGAGCAGACCTAGCTATTCAGTCCATTAAGCCTTACTCCATCACTCAATAAGATTGCAGTTGAAATTTGTATTCCAAATTTCACATTGTCATCAGCCCCAATTCTCCTGCCTAACAAGAATTTTACTATCTTAGTATACAGGGAACTCCAAAGTCACACAGCCTTCTGGGTGAAAAAAAAATCTCTTCATTCCTGCCCTGAAAAGGTGACAATAAACAAGACCCTCTTGTTCCAGTCTGACCATCCCTTCCATGTCCACTGTGTCAACACCATTTAGGATGTTCTATACTTTAATCAAGTCACTCCTCACTCTATAGTGAAAGTAAACCCACCCATCCCATTTATCCACAAAAGACAACTTGGTCAATCTAATAACCTTTTCTGAACCCCCTGCATTGCATTTATATCCTTCCTAAATAAGGAGCCAAAACTGCTCACAAAATATTTGAGGTGTAATTTCACCAATGCCTCTGTATAATTAAATTATAGCATCTTTACTTTTATATTAAATTCTATTCACTGTAAAGGATTTCAGCCCATTAGTTTCTTGCTAAATGCTATACCTGCATATTAACTTTATGTGGTTCCTGCACCAGGACATTTAACTCCAGCTGGATATTGGATTGTGCAGTCATTCTCCATTTAAGTAATAACCTGCATCCTTTTTCTTGTCAAAGTGATCAGTTCTACATTTTCCCACATTACGAACCATCTGCTAGATTTTTTTTTCCCATTCACTCAACCTATCTACATCCATCTGCAACATCCTTACATCTTCTTCACAAGATACTTGCCTACCTTTCTTGCTGCTGTCTGCTTCAAAGAATTTCAATAAATTGGGTTACACATGATTTCCGTTTGACAAAATTATGCTGACTCTTCCCAATTACCTTGATATTTTCCAAATGTACTGCTATAACCTCTTTAATGACCAGTTCTAATTCCCTTCCTCAGACAATCGACATCAAGCCATCGGTGTTATAGATTCCTGTTTTCTGCTTCCATCCCTTGCTGAAGAGAAGGGTATGTTTGCTGCTTTCCAATCTAATGGAACCCTTCCTGCACAATGTAATACTGCCTTATTAGTAACCTTTCCTGAGACACTCAGATGAAGTCCATCCAGATGGGCCCAGTTGTCAGTGTGCAGTTCCACCAGTTTGCTCAAATCACTTTCCTCATGATTGCAATTTTACTAAATTCTTCTCTCTATTCTAGCTCCTGTTTTGCGGTCGTTGGTGGAATTTCTATCTTCTATAGGGAAGACAAAAGGAAAACAACTGTTCATTTCATCAACCATTTCCCCATTATCTGCTACTAACTTCCCATTCTCACCATCTAGAGGACCAACATTCACTTTATGTAATTGTTTTAGAAAACTATAAGTTTCATTATCTGTTTTAAATTCCCGCCTCGCTTCCTCTCATACATTAAGTTCTTTCTCCCAATTAACCTTTGATTCATTCTTTCCAGTTCTTTATATTCTGATCAATCATCTGAACCACCACTCATTTTTGTACATTTTAAGTGCTTTATGTTCAGTACTTTCCCTAATTTCTTTTATTTATCACGGTTGCTAGGTCTTTCCTTTAGAATTTTTCTCCAGAGTAGGAATAAATTTATTGTGGGTATTTTGAAATATCTGACACTGGATCATAATTAATCTGTGCCCTAGTCTAGGATGCATATTCACGTCAGATGGTTCAACGTTCAAGCCCACATAGTTATCTTTATTTAGGTTTAAGATTCCAGTTAGCCCCTATCTTCTTCCTTTCAAATTGGGTGTAAAATTCAAACGTATTGTCATTGCTGTTAACCAGGTGTACCTTCACTGTGAAGTCATTTGTTAATCTTGTCACAGTGCATTTTATTGTGTTTAATAAAACCTACTCAATGAGACTATCTCAAAAGCAAATTAGTGATTGGGGATATGAATTTCTGTAGAACGTATCGAGGATTCTCAGCTGCCACCTCAACTTGGTCTGTTTTCATATCTTGGTACAGATTATTGTCTTTTGCAACCCTGAACTAGTCATTGTTGACAGTGGATCTCTAGCGATCCTTCTTTGGCTTAGAATCAGTCAAAAACTGCAAGTTTTTCTTAACATACCATTGACTTTGCTTCTCTTGATTGATGAAAATGGCCTCTTAAAATTCACTTTGCAATCCTGATGTAAAGATTGACACCTTTGTACTCAGTGGTCCTGGAGTGAATATTGGGAAATATGATGTATTTCTCTTGTTGATGTTTATGCTATGGTTGCCCAGACCTATCTTGTGCTGGTTGAAAGAAAATGCTGGAAATGGCAATGGGAAGACAGGTGTACCGATGAACACTTCCTATCAGGTTTTCCTTACCTGCTCACCCAAAGCACATTCATTTTCTATAGCAACTCAACAGGAATTTCAGCGACACTGCAGTGTCATGACAAGGCAAAGGTTCGCTTGTGTCTCCTTTGTGGAAGCATTCATCAAAACCCAATATTCACAGAACATTATCAGATTCAAATGATCAACAGCACAGCTGCAGGATTTTCTCTCACAATTAAGTTATTTCCGTGTAACTTTGTAAATTATACTTACTTAACTAAAATTTTAATGATCTAGAGGAATCTTCAGACTCTGCTAAACAAAATCAAGAGTATTACACGAGAACCAATTAACAAAATTAAAAAAAATCAAATTCCTGAGTAACATTCTGGTGTGAGATCAGTCAAGGTGACAGGATAACTGCACAATAAGGAGCTTGCATTGGTTTCAGCTTCAGAAATGAGATTAAACAGATGCAGCACAAGGAAATCTGTTTCCCATTACACTGGGATGTGCAGTGATTTATTTGCTTTTTCTTGCAAAAGGTTTTAGTTCCTAAAAGTTGTACCTACTTAGTTCCCTTGTTAACTCCCCCACGGGGAATTTTATTAAGAGTCTTTGTACTTTCTGGGTCAAGAAGGTAAGCTTCTCTACAAGTTGAAATTCTTGTTAATTTTAATTTATGACATTTGCCTCTGTAGAATGTGATTTTTTCAAAAAAAAACCTTCTTTTATCTTAATGTAAGGCAGTTCCAACTTCCCCAATAACTAATTCTTATCTTGTCCTGATACGGAGGATGCTACTGGTGGAGCACATCTGCCACAGTGTTCAAAATTGAAACATATGAATTGTCTTTGGAGATCTACCAAATCAGAAAAAAAATTGGAAAGGTTTAGTTTTTTTTTCAGTGAGTAATGCCAATGTGAAATAATACTGCAAGTAATTTCACTCCTGTGTAATTAAATTTATTTGTGTGATCTGCAACAGTAATAAGTTAAGGATTATTCCAGTGATATAAATGACACTCAAAGTGACATTATCACATTTAAGTTTAATAAAGTAAGATTTGGGACAAGTGTTATAGCAAGCAATGACTCAATAAGCAATAACTCTAATTACCAACATCAGTATATCCTATCTGAAGTAGGAAATGAGCAGATACTCGGTGGTTTGGAAAGGGTAATGTGAGATGCTGATCCACTTCGGTGTTCCCCTCTCTGGTTAACTCTATTTAATGTGTTTTGAAAATAAACTTGCTGTATAAAATGTTTTTAAGTGTTTCAGTAATAATAGTGCTGGTGGTACAAGCTGTACAGCAACATCTTATTCTGTTGTTTAAAATATTTTTTATTCAGTGTGGGCCAACACTTATTGCCCAGAGGGTCATTAAGAGTCAATCACATTGCCTGAGATCTCCAGTCACATATAAGCCAGACCATTTAAGGATGGCACATTTTTTTCCCAAAGATGGGATTTTACAAAAATGAACAAAAATTTGGTGATTGCCTAACAGCTAACTTTTTTTATTAAAAAGTTTCATTGAATTGAAATTTCTGCATCTCCTGTGAGATCCTGTTGATGGTTTTGGCTTATTAGTCCAGTGATGTTACCACCTCCAGACTCAATTCACATCTGCTTGGACCTAAGTCATAGATCTGTTCTCTCAGTTGGAGCATAATAGTTAATAAAGGGGAATTAGAAGGAGAAATAATGACATTGCAGGAACAAAAATAATGCAAGTGTTGACTGTGAGAATAGAGTGTGCAAGTTTTTATTCACGAAGTTCAGGATCTTGTAAATGTCAAAATCCTACAGCAACCACTTTCAAACACATCTTCAAAGTGCTATGATGATTTATAGATGGAAAGGCCAACAAGAAACCATTCGAGATTTTGAAATGGGATGACAACAAGGATTTGAGTCTCAATAGCAGTGAGTAAAAATGGAGGGCAATGCTGAAAGGTGGATGATCATTACACATGTGGGGATAGAAAGTGAACTCTGACTTCTGCAGCATTAGATTTGACCTGAATCAGCAGATCGGTGTCTCACAAGGTAGGGGCTTGATTAGATCAGTCGCTTGATGGTAGGCTTGAAAGGGTGGTACCAACAGTGTAGGTTCAATTTCTGCACTGAGGATTCTCCTTCTTAATATCTCCCCTCACCCTGAGGCATGGTGACCCTCTTGTTCACGCGGCACCAGCTGTCTGTATCCCTAAGGAGAGAACAGCCCTATGGCCTGGTAAGACTATGACAATATTGATTGAGGAGACAATTACTGCACTAAAGAAAGATGATATCTTGGAACGGTCCTCAAATGAGGCTGTATGGGTAGAACTTAAGAATGTTAAGGCAGCAGCTACTTTCCTGGGAGTGTATTATCAGCCCCCAAAGAGTCAGCACAAAATAGAGGGGCAAATATATAAACAGTTCACAGGGACTAATTATACTAGAGAATTTCAACTTTCCTAACATAAATTGGAGTAGTCATAGAGTTAACAGTTTAGAGGGGGCAGATTTCTTGAAACGCATCCATGGGAATTTTTATATCAGTATGTAGAAGGCCCAGCAAGGAACAGTGCAATGCTGGACCTACTTCTGGGGAAAGAAGCTGGGCAAGTGTTTGACGTGGCAGTGGGGAGAACATTTAGGCAATAGCAACGGCAGCAGGGTATAGTTCAAATTTGTGTTGGACAAGGAAAAAGATGGTCTGCAAAAGATGGCTTTGGAGTGGAGAAGGCAATCTTTATTAAAATAAAGCAGGATGTGTCCACAGTCAACTTTGATTGTCTCCTTACTGATAAGTCTACAGCAGAGCAATGTATTCAAAAAAGGAGCCGGGAAGAGTACAGGACCAACATGTACCCTTTAGAGGGAAATGTAGCAGCAATCAGTTCAGAGAGCCCTGGATGTCTAGGACAGTTCAGCACTGGATAAGGAAGAAGAGTAGGCCCTTTAGCAAGTCCAAAGGGAGCAATGCAGCTGCGGTCCTAAGGGAATACAGAAAATACAGGAGGGAACTGAAGAAAGCAATTAGAAGAGCAAAAATGAGGGGGTGGGGGTTGGGAAGGTACGGGGAGGGTTTGGATGATAATGACCAATGACTTTCTAACAACATGAGGGATAATCTTTAGATATTTTATAGATATATTGAAGGGAAGAGGTTAACTGGAAAAAGAGTAAGACCCATTAAAGATCAAGGGGGAAACCTGTGTACAAAGCCACAGAATATTGGAAGGGTGTTAAATAAATACTTCTCTTTAGTCTTCACTCTGGAAAGGAAGAACATAGGTATGGAATTCAGGAAAAGGGACTGTGAGGAACTCATATAGTTTGACGTTGGAAATGGGGCTGTACTGGAGGCTCTGTCGGGCTTAAAAACAGATGAATCCCCTGGCCAGGATGAATAAAATCCCAGGCTGCTGTGGGAGGTGAGACTGGAAATTATAGGGGTTTTGACACAAATTTTTAATTCCTCTCTGGCCATGGGGTGATACTAGAGGACTGGAGGACGGCTAATGTGGTTCCACTTTCAAAGAAGGATAGTAGAGATGAGCCAGGAAATTACAGACCACTGAGTCTCATGTCAGTGGTAGGGAAACTACTTGAAATAATTCTGCAGGAGAGAATTAATACCCACTTTGAAACACATGGATTATATAAGGCTTGGCTTTGTCAGAGGGAGTTCATGCCTAACAAATCTGTTAGAACTTTTTGAAAATGTATTCAAATATAGATGAGGGGAGTTTAGTTGATGTAGTTTATATGGATGTTAGCAAAGCTTTTGATAAAGTTCCACATGGGAGGCTGATTAAGACAGTTAAAGCACACAGAATTGAGGAAAACATGGCGAGATGGATCACAAACTGGCTTAGTAATAGGACACAAAGAGTAGTAGGAGAAGGCTATTTGAGTAACTGGAGGCCGGTGTCCAGAGGTGTACGACAAGGATCAGCCCTGGACCCTTATTGTTTGTTAAATGCATAAATACTATAGATGAAAATATGGGGGAAATGTTAAGCAAATTTGCAGATGACATCAAGATTGGTAGGATAGTTAATAGTGATGGAAATGGTTGTAAATTACAGGAAGATACAGATAAATTGTTAAGATGGGCAGACAAGTGGCAGATGATATTTAACCCTGATAAGTGTGAGATGATGAGGGTGTATTCAGTGAATGGGTAGCGTAGAGGAACAGGGGGAACTTGTGGTAATTATTTACACATCCCTGAAGTCATCACATGAATAGGATAGTTAAGAAACCATGTGGGACACTTGCTTTGATCAAGTGTGTTCGAGCAAGGAGGTACAAAGTGTTAGGCCATACTTGGAGTACGGTGTGCGATTCTGGTCACCTCTTTACAGAAAGGATGTGATAACACTGGAGGGGTACAGAGAAGGTTCACATAACAGTTCGTTCTGCTATAATGTGCATTTTGCTAATACAAATTTGCTCAAACGTGATTGACAAACTGGGGACACTATTTCTAAAGTGCGAACTTTTAAAGCTTGTATTGGTCATAATGTTATTCCAGCCCTGTTAGTTTAAATCGTGTTGCTATTATATGATTTTCTTATAACACGGGATTGCACGAGAATGGAACTACTGTGTCATAGTAAAACTGGCTGTATGTTACCTGGGATGGAGAAACTGAACTACAGGAGAGTGTAGATAGGGTAGGATTGTTTCCTTTGCAGCAGCAAAGACTGAGGGGGGATATATTTGAGGTTTATAAGATAAGGAGGGGTATGGACAGGGTGAATAGAGAGCAGATGTTTTCCTTGGTTGAGGTCCAATTTTAGAGTAACGTGCCAGAAATTCATCAGGGATTTGGGGACTAACCTTTTCACTCAGATGGGAATCTGGAATACACTGCCTGGGAAGGTAATGGAGGCCAGAAACCTTGCAAACTTTAATGATCTTTTGGATGGCAATTTCAAATATCATAACATTCAAGGATATGGGACAAGTGCAGGAAATTGGGATTCGTGCGCTTTTAGTGATAGTTATGTCAATGCAAACTCCATGGGCCGAAGGACTATTTCTACACTGCATGAATCTCTGAACTGAGGAATCAAAACAAATATTATTTCATTAAGTTTGATCAAATTTTGATCCATCAAAGAATGAGTAGTTTGATAATGGATTAATTGACATGGAATTGAACTGGACAGATATTGAACCTAATTAATTGACTGGGGTGATTTCATCAAGTCAAAGTAGATTAGTGATGAAGAGAAAGAAGCAAAGATAAATTTCTAAGATTCATCACCAGGAATTTTACAGTGCAGGAACAGAGACTATTGAAAAATATGACATATATCATTGATACAGGTAAGGATGAGATGATCAAAATTAGTACATGAAGGTGCACAGTTATAGAAAGATAATAGAGCACAGAAACATCAAGAGCCAATGCTGACAAGAGATCAGAGAGGATGCAGAGTGAAATGCAATTAGTGTCTAAGAGGTTGGAATTTGTAACTAATGGAAAAGTCTCTGCACTGTGAACAGGGTAAAACAAAATACAGAGTCTCCAAGATGGTAAGAGAGCTCAGAGTGTTACTCAGGACAATGACATGATCCAGGACTTTGCAGTAAATATATTTAAAATATACCCTTGTTTTAACTGCAGCATTTTAATATGTTTTATAAAGTAAGAGCTGAATTCAACTAATTTGAGAAAAAAACATTTTATATTTGAAGAATCTGAAATCAAAACAGAAGGTGCCAGAGAAACGGAACAAGTCTGTCAGTATCTATGGAGAGAGAGAAATGTGGAAGTCTGTTTTTTCCTTCACAGTTGCTGCCAAACTTGTTGAGTTTTCCAATACTTTCTGTTTTTGCTTCCTCAACGGTACATGTTGCTTTATTTGTCTCTTTATACATGCACTTTGGTTTTGCACTATGAGACATTTAGTCTAATAATTTCTCCTGTTCTCTGTTCTATCGTACCCTTTCCTTTAGTTCTTTGTTTCACTTAGGATCCACTCTCTACTTGTTTTTCACTTGCTTAAAAATATTAGATTTCTAACTTTTGTGATTAAAGGTCCCAGATTTGATATTTTAACTGTTTCTCTCGCTACAGAACCTGCCAGACTTGCTGAACGTTTCGAACATTTTCTGTTTTTAATCTCAAACTTACAAATGTTATCTGAAAAAGTCAACAAACTGCTGGATAGCATGGTATAAATTATCAATTCGTCATCCAAGCAGGAAACCCGTGTTGTCACAGAAAGTGGAGTTTGGAGCTTGAACTCCCCAGGGCTGAGAGTTACCATGTCCCTTATAGACAGAAGGACCTGACTACACATTGTTGGTTGGGATATTTGCCAAGAGGCCCATGTCTGAATCAAAGCCTGGCCTGAACCTATAAAAAAGATTGCATAAGTTTTTATTACAATTCACCGAGAGGAAGCTGAGGTGCCATCAATTTATTTTTCCAAGAAAGTTGGAATTCAGTGTGTGAGTTGGTGAGAAACAGAATTCTTCAAAGTTTCATTGTATTGAGACTAGAAAGCATTTTGGAAGAGTATCTTGTTTGTCAGCAGAGGCATGGGACATAATGGATTACTGGGTCCTCGACATTGGATTGGGCAATGGGGGCACCATGCCCATCATTGGTGGACCCCTAGAGGCTTTACTCTTCAGTGTTTGATCTTTGGTGCAGTGCATTTTCTTTGCAACTAACATGCACCCAACAAGTAGGTCACAGCGTAACATGGCACAATGTTGGCACTGCAACAATCTTTCCTTCTCCTTCCTGGGGCATTTCCAAAATGGTGGTTTACAAAGCACATTTTGTTCCACGGAGAAGAGAAATAAAAGTAATTGAATTAATATTACTTTATACCACATGCAAGAGTGTTGTTTCCATGAAATATTTTCCTAATTCATGCAGCTGACATCACATTTTAATTGCAAGGATTGTGTTTCTCACTGAAAATTAATCTGAACAGAATGTTCAGTGCTTACATTTGTAATGCAGATCACTCAATAATAAACTGAATGAACATGCATTGTGCAAACTCTAAATAGACATTACAATTATCCAGCTGGTACACATTGGTTTATCTTCAGGTACATGGACACTGTTAATGCTATTAGACTGGTTGATGCCATGGAGACCCTAGTCTTTTTATTCTTGCATCCAGTGAATTGTATGCACCAAGCCACTGCTCCAAAACAACTGGCTAGAGCAGATTGACACTTGGGATTTGGGGGTCTGTCTGGATGCAAGTGACCCAGGAATGGTAACCTGAGATAGGCCTGAGGTATTCTGAGTTAGACCAGCAAGAGGCATAGATGTGTTTGTGCTCTCAGGAGAAGCGGGAATGTTTCTCCAACATTAAAGTAACAGTAATTAAACCTGCCTTATCAACTGCTGGTTACATCTAGTGCAATATAGGTTGGCATGGTGCTCAGTGGCTAGCACTATTGGCTCACAGCTTTCAGGACTTAGGTTCGATTCCAGTCTCAGCTGACTGTGTGGTGTTTGCATGTTCTCCCCGTGTCTGCGTGAGTTTTCTCTGGATGCTCTGGTTTCCTCTCACAGTCCACATTAAAAGCTTCCCTGCAGTGTGTAGGTTAGGTGGGTTAGCCATGGTAAAAGCTCCATGTGGGATTATACGGAGATGTTTAGGGGTTATTCTCACGGAATGCTCTTCGAAGAGTTGGTGCAGACCTAGTGGGCTGTGTGTACTCTTTCTGCACTGTTGATGAATGAGTGGAGTGAAAGAAATGCAACAGCCTATTTTCTTTTCAATGTGTAATGGGATTCTTTACATTCACCTGGTACAAAGAGGCTTAGGTTAATGCAATGGTTTAATTCAGATAAATGTGAGGTAGCGCATTTTGATAAGAAAAGCCAGGGCAGGACTTACACAGTTACTTACACACTCCCTGTGGAGAAGCCATTTGGTATGCTTGCTTTAATCATCAGAGCATTGAGTACAGGAGTTGGAACATCATGTTACAGCGATACTGGATATTGATAAGGCCACATTTGATGTACATTTCTGCATTTCTGTTATTAAGCTGGAAAGGGTGCAAAAAAGGATTTACAAGGATGTTACCGAGACTAGAGGCCTTGAGTTATAAGGAAAGGCTGGATTGGCTGGGAACTTTCTTCCCTGAAGTGTTGGAGGCTGAGGGGTGTCATTATACAGGTTTTTAAAATCATGATAAGGAGAATAGCCAATGTCTTTTCCCAGGATAGGGGAAACCAGAACTAGAGGACACAGGCTGAAGGTTAAAGGGAAGAGATTTAAATGGGACCTATGGGGCAACGTTTTCACAGTGGGTGGTGTGTGTATGGAATGAGCTGCTAGAAGAAGTGGTCGAGGCTGGTACAATTACAACATTTGAAAGACATTTGGTCAAATACATGGATAAGAAAGATTTAGAGGGATATGGCCTAAATGCAGGCAAATGGGACTAGTTCAGTTTAGGAGACCTGGGTCACATGGATGAGTTGGGCTGAAAGGTCTGTTTCTGTGCTGCATGACCCTATTACTCTATGACTCTAGTCTAACGTTACAAGGTTGTGAATAAGAAAGAAGAACAAAGCATATTTTGGCACCCCTTATTTTAGGCACACATAAACATGAATGTGGTTGCACTTTAAATATAATAGCATTTGAATTTGCTGGAAAACAACAATCCGCACAAAGGTCTCATCAAAATAAAATCCTCGACAATTTTCCTTTTTACGGTTATGAAGTTTTATATCAAACTATGTTATGTTCCCCTGCTATTTCCTTGTGGCTTATAATGCCAGCATTAACGTTTCCTCATTACAGATATGTTATTCTGTGACTTCAGTCCATTAGAGAAATCTCTGAACAAAAATGTATTTCTTAAATTTACTTTTTGATCCACACAGACATCGACTGCATTTCAATTTCCACCTTTGGGAGTTGAAGTTGGCTGAGCACAAGCAAAGCTATTTACCCCCAAGACAATCTTTATTAATTCAAGTAATTAATTGTTATCAGCTAGTTGAATTCTATTGAGAACAATGTCCAGGAGAAAGTAGCCCACTCCCTCCACCATTGACGCTCAGTAGCAGCAGTGTGGACTATCTACAAGATGCACTGCAGAAATTCACTAAGGATCCTCAGACAGCACTGTCTAAATCCATAACCACTTCCATCTTGAAGGGCAAGGGCAGCAGATAGGTAGGAATACCACCATTTCAAATTCCCCTCCAAGCAACTCACCATCCTGACTTGGAAATATATCACCATTCCTTCACTGTCACTGGGTCAAAATCCTGGAATTCCCTCCTTGATGGCATTGTGGGTCAACCCAGAACAGGTGGACTGCAGCAGTTCAGGAAGGCAGTTCACCACCACTTTCTCGATTAGCAACGAGGAACAGACAATAAATGCTGGTCCAGCCAGTCACACATCGCATTTAAAAAATACAATTGCCATGCAATGATAATGTTCAGCAGGATATGAGAAACAGAAATTAATTTTTATGGGTTAAGAAGATAGCAGTAGCAATTTTCCTTTGGCTGGATTTGGCAAAGGAGATGGCACCAAGTGGAAATAATAATGCAGATTTGTCCTGGAGAGAAGCTGGTCCACTTTGCACAAATCAGGGGCTATCAGGGACATGGATGGATGGCATGGCCACTGAGAGTTACTCCCTTTCCCCTAGGTCTCTTCCTCTGAACCCCATCTTCCCATATACCCTGTGAGAAAAACAACACTGATTCCTTGCTGCTGGACCCCTCAAGCCTTGCCAGCTGAGTTTTGGACCCAGAATCTGCCTGGCTCCAAGTGTTTGCAATCTCGAGCAACCCAGGTCACCAGCATCGAGGTCTGTGAGCTGATTGGTAAATAATCAGGTGAGTTATCTGGAAGGGAGGGGATTGTGTCATGACCTTCATCTAACATGTTCATCCCCACATTCTTAAAAAATGAGAAATTTCAGTCGAATGGTGCCCCTTGATCTTGGGATCAAATAACTCTCTTTTCCATTTCAATGTACTGACAAGCTTCTGTGACGGACAGAAAGCTTTTTTTTTATTAGATTAGATTACTTACAGCATGGAAACAGGCCCTTCAGCCCAATAAGTCGATACTGACCCACCGAAGCGCAACCCACCCAGACCCATTCCCCTACATTTGCCCCTTCACTAACACTACAGGCAATTTAACATGGCCAATTCACCTAACCAGCACATTTTTGGATTGTGGGAGGAAACCCACGCAGACACGGGGAGAATGTGCAAACTCCACACAGTCAGTCGCCTGAGGTGGAAATTAAACCCAGGTCTCTGCCGCTGTGAGGCAGTAGGGCTAACCACTGTGCCACCGTGCCACCGACAAAACTTTCCCTTCAACCATTTTGTTCGTTTTTTTATCAACACCAGTTTACCAGAAAAGCAAATGCATTTTCTACTATAGACTCGTGACCTGATTTTGCAAGGTCACATAGCTGGAACTTCACCATGTAACCATTAATTAATCAAATTACTTCCATTATTTTCCATTGTCCAAACATTTCTAGCCCATTTGTTGAAATAATGAATGACATTTAATGTCCTCTCCATGGTAATTTGGCACTCAGGGAAAGTTTCATTAGTTAGAAGGGTATTGGGTACAATTTGCCTGTGTCCATACCAATGGTGTCCTTGGTGCAAAGGACTGTAAATACTTACCATCAAATACCATTGTGCAGCATGAAAGAAGCCTGGCATTTTCCCTTTTCTGCCCAAGGATACTGAGGGTATTTATACTGAGTCCACTGTTGCCTTGGCTGAAGTAAAGTAAGACTGAATTATCAGGAAATCAGACTAACAGCCTTCCTATGGCAAGATGCCACATACTTGGCATTTAGACCTGAATCAGTTGGGTTGTCTCATTCTTCTAATGTGTTGTTAATAATATTCATAATTTTCAAATTTCCTCTTAGCCTGTCTCTGTTTCAGTCTATGGCCCAACTGATGTTTGGTAAAATACATCATTACTAACTATGGTATTACTAACTTTCGATGGCATATTTATAAACATGTAATTATGTTGCCCCTTTTTAAAGGGCTGTATCTACCTGGATTCATAATTACATAGAATTATGTATTTAAATCCTGAACAACCAAACATAGGTTATAGGTCCATGAGTAGACTTTTTAAAAAGGTAGAATCTGTTGTATTTCTCCATTAGATTACACTTCTATTTAGTAGCTCAACTCTATTTACCTGTGTTTTTTCTCCATGTTTTGATAAACTTACTGAACAGAAATCCTTATTTACATGGACATTCCTTCAAAAACTCTATAAAATCTGGAAAATGTGAGCTGGATATAAAACAATCTGGTTAGACTCTCATTCCTATGTTTTGGTGATCTGTCCTTAACGTATCCTCCCAAAGCTTTGTGTCCAATTTTGTCCTACAATTGCAAATGGGACAACGATAGGTAAGGGAGAGGTAGTGTTGAGGAAGTAAGGAGGCTGCAGAGGGACTCAATCAGGCTAGGAGAGTGGGCAAAGAAGTGACAGATGGAATACAGTGTAGGACAGTGTGAAGTTATTTGGTGGGAAAAATAGTGGCATAGATTATTTTCTAAACTGGGAAAGGTTTCAGAAATCTAAAGCACAAAGAGCCTTGGGAGTCCTAGTTCAAGATTCCTTTAAAATTAACATATAGGTTCAGCTGGCAATTAGGAAGGCCAATACAATATTAGAATACATTTCAAGAGGGTTAAAAATACAACAGCAGAGATGTGTTACTGAGGCTGTATAAGGCTCTGGTCAGAACACATTGTAATATTGTGAGCAGATTTGTACCCTATCCCAAAGGAAGGATGTGCTGGCATTGAAGAGGGTCCAGAAGAGGTTTACCAGAATGATCATGGGCATGAGGGTCTTGTAAAATGAGGAGTGGTTGAGGCTCTGGATCTGTATTTAATGGAGTTTACAAGAATAGGGGTGGGATGGTGTAACTTACAGAATACTGAGAAGCCTGGATAGTGTGGACATGGAGAAGATGTTTCCACTAGTTGGAGAGACTAGGACCCGAGGGCACAGCCTCAGAGTGAAGGGTCGACTCTTTAGAACTGAGTTGAGGAAGAATTTCTTCAGCGAGAGGGTGGTGACACTGTGGGGCTGATTGCTGCAGAGGGTTGTGGAGACCAAATCATTAAGTGTATTTAAGACAGAGATAGGTCTTGATTAGTAAGGGGATCAAGGGTTACAGGGAGAAGGCAGGAGAATGGGGTTGAGAAACATATTAGCCATGATCAAATGGTGGAGCAGACTCAAATATCCTCATTCTTCTCCTATATCTTATAGCCTATTATTTATAGTCTTATGGTCTTAGGAATACTGATTGTTTTACATTTGATACCCATTTCCAGATTATAAACTCTTGAAATTCTGATCTTGGTCAGGAATGGAAAGAAATGGCCAAAATTTGGGGTGAAGCCTAGTTTCTGTCAGAATTCTGTCATTTTTCATTGATGTAGCCATTTTCTTGCATGGAAGCTAGAATTTAATCATTCACTCACCTCCTATCTCTAATAAGGTGTTCTGCGGGACTTCTTCTATACCTTGAAAATTCTCTGTTGTACACCTAAAGAAGGGCTGAGAACTGAGATGAATTCCTTTCTGACTTTCTGAGGCTTTGGAGCTTATCTGGACTGAAGAACATTAATCCTATCAGGTGAACAAACACTATCTTCTGGAACTGAAGATTCCAGAAAGTAAATTCTTCAGCAGTGTAGTGTTCCCACCCAACCACACTTACAGCAATGGAGACTTTCTTCAGGAATTTCAGAATCAAAGTGTTTTTTCGAATGGATGCAAGACTAATCAACAGTTACACAGTTTACTCCTCTTGAATAAGGTGCTCCTTTGATTAGTAGGCAAAAGTGAGCACTGCAGATGCTGGAAATCAGAGTTTAGATCAGAGTGGTGCTGGAAAAGCACAGCAGGTCAGGCAGCAACCGAGGAGCAAGAAAATCAGGAATAGAGGCAGGAAGCCTCCAGGGTGGAGAGATAAATGGGGGTGGGGGGGCTGGGGAGAAGGCAGCAAAGAGTACAATAGGTGAGTGGGGGTGGGAATGGTGATAGGTCAGAGAGGAGGTTGGAGTGGATAGGTGGGAAGGGAGATTGGCAGGTAGGACAGGTCATGAGCTGGTAGGTTGGAACTGAGGTAAGGTGAGCGGGAGGGGAAATGAGGAAACTGGTGAAGTCCACATTGATGCCCTGGGGTTGAAGTGTTCCCAGGCGGAAGATGAGGCGTTCTTCCTCCAGGTGTCGGGTGGTGAGGGAGTGGTGGTGGAGGAGGCCCAGGACCTGCATGTCCTTGGCAGAGTGGGAAGGGGAGTTGGAAATGTTGGGCCACAGGATGGTGGGGTCGATTGGTGCAGTTGTCCCAGAGATGTTCCCTAAAGCGGTCTGCGAGGAGGTGTCCAGTCTCCCCAATGTAGAGGAGACTGCATCGGGAGAAATGGATACAAAAAATGACATTGGTGGACGTGCAGGTGAAACTTTGATTGATGTGGAAGGAACCATAAAATATTGAATTGTTCTAGCTACTGCCTGTGAAAGACCTGAACCCAGGTGAATTAACCTGATGTTTGTTGAAGAACTAAAGTCACTAATTTAGTTATTTAGTCACCAATGTATAATAGATTCTGAGTGACCTGATTATCAGCAACTAACATGAATGATCTCCCTCAGGAATACTTCACATAAGCCATGAACAGATCAATATATCAATTTATACAGATCAATTTATGTTCCAGGTTTATTATCCAATAATCCAGTTAAAAAGATAGAGCCATCATAGGAAAGGTCATTCATTGAGAAAGATAAAGGTGTTTCTATTGTCTAATTTCCCAGCTCTCTAACTTTCCAATTACTCCTTCCTACAAGTTTTGTCTTATAGTACATGTCCAGAGGAATCACTGCCCATTTACACTTCCTTTGGCTATCCAGATGGTGGAGAGCAAGCCTTTCCTCTTGAATGTAGATGGAATTGCAATATAGAATGACAGAAATTTTGCCAGTGAGATCCATTGTTGTCTTACCATCTTGAGTGAGATTTCCATTTTGTCCACTGTCATCGCGAAGACCTGCCTCTGACTGAACTTTTTCCATGTGCTCCATGCAAATATTGTCTGGAAAATGGGACTTGGGAACTTTGAAGTTTTATTTTCTGTCCATCATAATTATTAAGTTGAAGATCACATTGGGTGACAGGTAATGTAGAAAGAATTTTGGGTTTGCTCCATCAGTAGAGAAGCAAGTGACAGCATCCACTTCTCGAAGTCAGCTCCAACACTAACCTGTTAAAGACCTCAGTCTTTATTAAATCGTTCAGAGAGAGTCTCGAGATTGACCTTAAGGTAAATTTTCCTTTTAGAGTCAGAGAGTCATACAGCACGGTAACAGACCTTTGGTCCAACCAGTCCATGCCAAACATAATCCTAAAATAAGCTAATCCCACCTGCCTTTTCCTGCCAAACATTACTTATGTACGTACTTATCCAAATGTCTTTTAGAAATCAAATGTACCCAGATCTACCACTTCCTTTGAAAGTTCATTCCCTACATGAACCACCTTTTGCATAAAACAGTTACCCCTTGGGTCTTTTTTTAAACTATGTACCTGAATCCTGAGATCTCTCTGTTCTACAACACTATCCAAAGCACTACTTTTAATTGCATAGGTGTGCCCTTGTCAAAATGCAATACGTCGCATTTTACAAATAAACTCCATCTGCCACTCTTCAGCCCATTGACCCAAATTTAAGGTGCATTGATGTTGTAACAACATTCATTCCTATAGCACCAGAGACAAGTGGCCTAGTGTTAACATCATTGAGCTGATGATCAATAATGCCAGATGAAAACTCTTCATGATAGCTCGTGAAATTTAAACTTAATGAGTAAATCTAGGATAGGAAATTCATTTCCGAAAGAGTGATGACATTAGTTAAAGGGATAAGCCAGGCTATTCAATCCAACAAGTGTGCTCCACCATTCTGTGAGACTGTAGTTGACATGACAATTCTCAACTCTATTTTTCTGTCTTTCCCGAATACATATGATTCCCTTAACGATTAAAACTCTTGTTGTGATTCTGTTCACCGAGCTGGGAATTTGTGTTGCAGACTTTCCGTCTCCTGTCTAGGTGACATCCTCAGTGCTTGGGAACCTCCTGTGAAGCGCTTCTGTGATGTTTCCTCCAACATTTATAAACCACTACAAATGCCGGAGGAAACATCACAGAAGCGCTTCACAGGAGGCTCCCAAACACTGAGGATGTCACCTAGACAGGGGACGAAATGTTTGCAACACAAATTCCCAGCTCGGCGAACAGAACCACAACAACGAGCATCCGAGATACAACTCTTCTCACAAACATTAAAACTCTTCTCATCTCACTCATGAAACTCTCATTGATGGTTTAAAAAAAATCTGGCTCACTGTCAAAACTCAGTCATATAACTGCAGACCCTTGGCAGCTTATTCAACTCTTAACTACCTCTGAAATGATCAGGTCTGCTTACACGATCTTCCCTTGTTCCCCTTACGTATAACACATTGATGCTCAATGATCCCCTTCTCTTGTGAAGCTGCTACAGCAGAAGCAGAGATGCTCATTGCTCCTGACATCTTTAGTCATTCACATGTTAGGTGCCATTTTTCAATCCTAGCTCTGCTTCACCTCAAACTCTACAGGAACACTCACCTAATCTCTGACATTCAACCATTGTTACTGAAGACACATCCCACTTCAGAGAAGAGACCTTAGAGACAGGGTGGATGGTGCAAGTTTGATCATCCCTTTTCTTACGGATTGGTGAAGGAGGCCACTGGGTCTTCAAAAGCCAGCCAGAATGGGCCCAGTTAGCAGCCACGGTCAGTTTTTTTTTATGCACCAAAAGAAATGCCCAGCAGTGCCCAGAGAAGATTAATGACGTTCTGTGCCCTGTGAGGATTAAACACCACCACCTGTCTCTGATTCCCCACCTGCACTTTAGCTCTGCTCCTGCACTGTACTATCATCAAGGATAAAGATCCAGAATTCTGACTTTAGCAGTCAGCACCTTCACTCGACACTCTCATCCACTTTGCTGTCCTGTCTTTTGTGCTACCTCCTCGCAAACTCCGGATGTCTCCCTACTCCTGCTGCTCCTGAACCATCACTCACAGCTCTTCCATCCACTTTCATCTCACTCAATCCCTCCTTTATTCTGGTTACGGGAAACAGTGTCCAATGTGGATAGTGAGATGTCTGAACTTCGGTCCCTGGGGCTGGAGAAGACAGAGATGGCTCACATGTGGATGCTGAGACCTCCATATCAAGGCAACCTGATCAGTTTCACTGGGCTCTTGCCCCACCACCAACACTGTCAACTTATTCTCAAGATACTCAGGAGACCTCCAATTATACAACAAATGGCTTCCTTTAACTGACACAGCACCAGATGCACACATACAGCCCAGCCCTTTAGCTGCTCCTCCACCACTGAGGAATACACTGGGAGGATGCATGGCCTGGGTGCGCAATGTATGCAATACCAGCTCAGGTGCTGATACCTCACCATACATCTTCCCCTCCCCTCACCTGCCAGCATTCTACAGGGACCTTTTCCTCTGTGATACCACAATCCACTGCTGTGTCACACCTAAACACTTCCTCACTTCACTGTGGCACCTTCCCATGCAATCACAGATGGTGTAACTCTTGCCCATTCACCTCATCCTTCCTCAATATCAAAGGCCCCAAATATACCTTCCAGATGAAGCAGAGTTTTATTTGTAATCTTTCAGTCTAATCTACTGCTTGCAATGCACAAAGTTAGGAAATAAAACTAGAGCCGTAAAACACTTCCTGCATACATGCACAGTCTGGATGGATAACCCAGTGCACAGAGAGACGTGGTGGGAGCATTGCAATAACAATTGTCTATGTGATCCAGAATGGTGTTCATTGAATCCTGACACTGTGCAAACAGGCCATTTGACCCAACAAGACCACCCCAAAGAATAACCCACCCAACTAATGCACCTAATCTACACATCTCTGAACACTATGGGCAATTTGGCATGACCAATTCACCTAACCTGCACATCTTTAGATTGTGGGATGAAACCCATACAGACACAGGGAGAACATGCAAACACCACATACAGAGTTGCCCAAGGCCGGTATCAAACTCAGGACCCTGATACTGTGAGGCAGCAGTGCTGACCACTGAGCCACCATATTGCAATGCAATGCTAAACTGTAAGTTGAGTTAGATGGAGATTGGCCACAGTGAGGCTGGTGTTTTGCCAATTCCAACTTCTGCTGATCAAAGATGGAGATGGTCACTGCCCACTAATGGATTGTACCATTCGATGTTCATGAATGGCTTTTAAGGTGAAGGCTTAGAAAAGCAAGTGCTGAGCTGCATCTGCCAGGTATCTGCTCTGACTTTCACTTTGGGAATTGACGCCAAATAGTTTCTCACCACCGCAAGGCTCTCTGCAGAAATATGGGAAGATTATCAAATAAGAGACGTAAATGGATGGAAATAGATCTTCACCACTTACCAGTCTCTCATCTGTTAGAATGACCATGGAAATCACAAAACGTTTTAAAAAAATTACATTCTCAGGTTACCTGTAAGAATTGATTAGATTAGACTTACAGTGTGGAAACAGGTCCTTCGGGCCACACCGACCCACCGAAGCGCAACCCATCCATACCCCTACCTAACACTACGAGCAATTTAGCATGGTCAATTCACCTGACCCGCACATCTTTGGACGGTGGGAGGAAACTGGAGCACCCAGAGGAAACCCGCGCAGACACGGGGAGAATGTGCAAACTCCACACAGTCAGTCGCCTGAGTCAGGAATTGAATCTGGATCTCAGGCACTGTGAGGCAGCAGTGCTAACCACTGTGCCACCCAAATTAGTGTTAGTCCAGATAAGATGTTGAAGGTGTTAGCCCCCTGTGTTTTGTTGTCTGTGCCATAATGTTTAGACTGAATTTAATCTAAAAAGTGAGTTAACAGAGTCTTACATGTATTCAGGCAGTTTTTGAGCAAAATACAATGTAACTCTGCAAGAACAAATTCACCCAACAAATCTATATGTGTGTGTGTGCATATGGGTTTGTGTGTGCATGAAATAAGTGAAACTAACATGGTCATTCTAACAGATGAGAGACTTAACAAACAGTTAAGGTATTTTTCAACGTATAATTTCAGTTACATCACACTGTAAACTTTAGCTAGAAATTCAGTCTTACAAATGTGTCCTCCACAATCACCTGATGAGGGAGCAGCGCTCTGAAAGCTAGTGCTTCTAATTAAACCTGTTGGACTATAATCCGGTGTTGTATGATTTTTAAGTAAAAAGTGAGGTCTGCAGATGCTGGAGATCAGAGCTGAAAATGTGTTGCTGGTTAAAGCACAGCAGGTTAGGCAGCATCCAAGGAACAGGAAAAGGGCTCTGGCCCGAAACGTCGAATTTCCTGTTCCTTGGATGCTGCCTAACCTGCTGTGCTTTAACCAGCAACACATTTTCAGCTTGTATGATTTTTAACTTTGTATAGTCCAGTCCAACACCAGCATCTCCAAATCCTGGGATTGCAGGCTTAGTTAAAGATTTATTAGTTTTTTTAGAAGTCATTACAGTCATCATAGTTCATTAATATAAGATTTGTATTCATTTTGTTTCATTAACATTCAAAAAAGCCACAAAAACTAAATAAAGAAATTCATCACTTTTTTGAACACCCTTATTTTTAATGAGCTTTACAGGGTCTGCAGGAAGGTTTTTATTTTATTCTAAATTCAGAAGTTACAAAAATCTTGTGTTTTTTTTGAAGGTTTTTATTTTACATTGTAAAAAGTTTTTTTTGGAAAACAGAAGTTCTTTTTTAAAGAAGGACAGTCCTGCACATGGTCAGCTCTGGAGAAGACTTTTTTCTTTGAGGACTTTATTGAAGAAGAGACATTCTTTAGTCAGGTAATCAGGTAGGTAGTTGATCTTATTTAAGTTTTATATGTTTGATATATATGTTTATTTTTTTCCATTTTAATGTCATTTCCTGTAGGCAATGAAAGGTAGCTTACATTATATAGAAGGTGTTATTGAAACATTTTTTCTATGGGCTTAGTATTATTAAGGACACATTTTATGTACACAGTGAGATGGCTAGTAAATTTAAAAAGTTATAACACTGCAAGATCTGTCAGATAGATGGGTGACTGTCAGAAAAGTTAAGAACGTAGTTCAAAAGCCTCTCGTAGTTATTCCTCTGTCAATTCCATCCTGTACATCTCTGTGACTCTATGATTCTATAAATAGATATTCAGTCTTAGGAACTGAAGAAGGGGATTGTCTCTCTGAGGAAAATGGAAGGGACAGTCAGTTATTGGACACTTGGAATGATTCCTTTGTTAGGCAACATTTGAAAAGATTTAATAAAATTATTGTTATGGGGGACTCTCCTGTTAGGAGCATGGACAGGAGGTTCAGTGGCTGAGAGTGTAGATTTAGGACGGTTTGATATTTTCCTGGTACTAGGATTAAGGATGTCTCTGCACATTTCAAATATGTTAAAGGTGAGATTGAGAAGCCAGTAATTATTGTTTACATTGGTATGAATGACATTTTTAGGGAAAAGATTAAAGCAGTACAGAGTGAATTTAAGAGGTTATGTACAAGATTAAAAAATAGAATCTTAAAAGTAGCAATTTCTGATTTACTCGCAAAGCCAAACTCAAATGAGGGAAAGAACAAAAGGTTAAAAGAGATAAATCAATGTCTGAAGAGCTGGTGCATTGTTTAGGATTTCAGGTTTTTGGACATTTGGAATGCCTTTTGGGATAGAAAAGATCTTTCAAAAAGGACCGGTCTAACCTAAACAGGAGAGAGATCAATATCTTAGCAGGGAGATTTGTTCAATCAATTAAGAGAGACTTTATACTGATAAAGAGGGGAGTGGAGGAATTCTGAGTAATGGTGTAAACAGAAGGATTGTAGGGGAAGATTCTGAATGTGAGGACAGCACGTCAATTAGAAATGAAAGACAAGGAAGAGTCAGAGTATATAGTAACCTGAGGAATTAAATTGCATTTTTCCAATGAAAGGGTCTCAACAGGTAAGGCTGCTGAACACAGGGCATGTTTAAGAACATAGGATCCTGGTACAACAAACAAAAGTAGGGCTTATACAATCAATGGTAGGGCCTTGGGTAGTGTTGTAGAACAGAGGGACCTAGGGGTACAATTCTTTGAAGTGTGTGTCACAAATGGACAGGGTGGTTAAAAGGCATTTGGCAAGAGTGCCTTCATTGCTCAGTCTTTTGTGCATAGGAGTTGGGAAGTCATGTTGAGGTTGTACAGGACATTGGTGACGCCTTTTCTGGAATACTGTGACCAGTTCTGGTCATCCAGATACAGGAAGGATATTATCAAGCAGGAGAGGGTTCAGAAGAGATTTACCAGGATGTTGCCAGGTATGGAAGGTTTGAGTTTTAGAGAGAGGCTGGAAAGGCTGGAGTTTCCTTCACTGGAATGTAAGAGGTGACCTGTTATAAGTTTATAAAATAATGAAATATTAGTGGTAGTTGTCTTTTCCCTAGGATGGGAGATTTCAAGACTAAGGGGCACATTTTAAAGGGAAGAGGAGAGAGTTTTTAAAAAGGCAAATGAGGCAACTGTTTTTACACAGAAGGTGGTGTGCACGTGGAATGAACTTCCTGAGAAAGTGGTGGATGCTGGTACAATTGAAACATTTAATAGACATTTGGATAGATACATGAATAGGAAATGTTTGGAGGGTTATTGGTCAGGAGCAGGTAGGTGTGACTTGTTAAGTTTGGGATAATGGTCTGGTCTGCTTCCGTGCTGTATGACTCTATGTCTCGACAGAATTTTGTTCTTAACAGAATAAAACAGGTACTGCAAGATTGTTTTTAAAAAATGCTAAAATGCTGGCACATAGTGAACAAAGGTGTGTTCCATTTATCAGCACCAGTGCTATTCATTCTCCTGAACACAAACTATCTCCACTGTAACAAATCTTTAAAAAAAGAGAGACTCAGAGGCTGATGGAAACATCTTTTCTTCAATTTCTGTTCAAGATTCTTTGAGAAAATATTTGTGTCATAATTTTAACCACATGGGAGACTCCTAGAAGTGGTTACAACATTCCTTAGTAATTATCTTGTGGCCATTTTTCATGCTGTTTTTAACAGCACAATTATGAATTATTTTTAGGATAATTATTGAGTTTTTTTTAAGAAAGTTCATCTTTAAATGATTATCAGTGATCAATGCATGTAAGTATCAAAGGGAAACTGCTGGATTGGGTAAAAAAAGCAAAGATAATTTTGAAAGATTTGCAGGACAAATCAACTTTTATGATAGTATGAATTGAGTGATTATACTAAATTATGCTTTCGAAGGCATTACAGCATCAACCAGTAAATACAAATAGCTTTAATATGTTAGAAAAAAAACGCCATCTTTCTGAACAACAATCTTTATCACATTGAAAATAAAACTGACACCAGCACAGAACCAGTACAAAACACTTGGTAAAACCATTGAAGCTCATCATCATTTTTTAAAGTGCATCTTCCCGCTGATAAACAATCCAGTATCATCAATGTCAGCCAAAGCAGACATTGATGAAGAGATCCAGCATTGCCTCCAGTGTGCAAGCATAGCCTTGGGCCTTCTGAGGGAAAGGGTGTTAGAGGACAACATCATCAGATTCAACATCAAGCTCATGGGTGACAAAGCTGTGGTAGTTCCCACCTTCCAATATGGCTCTGAGACATAGGCACGCTACAGCAGGGACCCCAAGATACTGGAGCAGTCCCACCAATGCTGCCTGTGGAAGATCCTGTGAATCACCAACACCAGTGTCCTCGACCAGCATCGAGGCACTGACCGCACCCCCACCTTCATCAGCTGAGATGGGGCTGAGCATGTTGTCCCCATGACTGACCCAAGACTCTCCAAGCAGGTGCTCTCCTCCCAGCTCCGAAACAGCAGGTCAGCCCCAGGTGGGACAGAGGAAGTGCCTCAGGGATACCCTCAAGGCCTCACTGGGGAAGCGTGGCATTCCCACCGAACACCTGGGAATTACTAGGCCAAGATCATCCATAGTGGAGGAGGAGCATCCGGGAAGGCGTAGAGCACCTTGAGACTTGCCGTCAGGAAAAAGCAAATGCAGGGGAAAACAGTGTAAGGAGCGTGCTGTCACGTCAACACCCCACCCACCCTCTTCCCATGACCACTCCCTGCCCCAAGTGTAACACAGCCTGTGATAGCCCCATCGATCTCTACAGTCACCTACAGACTCACGCTGAGTGTGGGATAGAGTCATCCACATCTGCAAGGGCTGCCATCGTCTCAGCAAGCTGCAGGTGCTAGTTTGCTGATTAGCTCTGAGGTGTCAGTACACAAGGTGCATGTTTTGCCGAGTTAATGTGCGTCTACAGGCCTACAGCTCTTATTTTCCCCTAGTTTTATTTTATCACAGGCAAGTTTGGATGGTGTGCCCAGAGTTTCAGATGGCACAGCACCTTGCCTGAAGCAGCACAACGTGAATCACCAGCTTGGGTCATTCAATAGCACAGAATGAGAAAATAAGTGAAGTTCTCAAATGTGTTCCAATATGCTATTCACATTCAAACTGATACTTTATTATGGACTCTATCTGTTATGAAAATGTGCTTTACATCAAATTATTTTTAATCTACCTGAATTGAACTGATACTGAATTAAACTTAAAATAAAACAAAGGCAATATTCCTCTCAGGTGCTGAAGGGTATGGGCCATGGCCAGAAATTTGGAAAAGTATCAAGTAAGACATCGAGATAGGACCTTAATGTTAAAGCAAAAATGTCCCAATCTCAACCAAGCTTGGAATGACAAAGTGTTGCTCAGCAGACAGGTAGGAGGCTGAAGGAATACAGCAAGGCAGGCAGCATCAGGAGGGACAGGCAGGAGGCTGGAGGAACACAGCAAGGCAGGCAGTGTCAGGACAGACAGGTAGGAGGCTGGGAGAACACAGCAAGGCAGGCAGCATCAGGAGGGACAGGCAGGAGGCTGGGGGAGCACAGCAAGGCAGGCAGTGTCAGGACGGACAGGCAGGAGGCTGGAGGAACACAGCAAGGCAGGCAGCATCAGGAGGGACAGGCAGGAGGCTGGAGGAACACAGCAAGGCAGGCAACATCAGGAGGGATAGGCATGAGGCTGGAGGAACACAGCAAGGCAGGCAGCATCAGGAGGTGGTGAAGTCAATGCTTCAGGAGTTTCTCATCGGTGAGCAGTAAGTAGCCTATTGGATTAGATGATCATTTACTCTTAGCCTTATCATTGCATAATCTTTCCTCATTGATAGATACTGACAGCTCCTGACATGAAACTCAGAAGATGAGTTTCATAAAACGAAAGTGCTGGATAAACTCAGCTGGTCTGGCAGCAGCTGTGGAAAGAGAAACAAAGTTAATGCTTCAGGTCTAGTGTGACTCTTTAGAGTTTCAGACTTACAGCATGGACAGTATTTTGCTTTTAAGTCTCGGCAGGTATCTGGAGACTCCAGCTCACTGCTTACTCCTCAAGAGTTCCAGAGTTGACACTCAGAACAAGCATCTCAGGGCAGTGTTGGCATTTACCCCATGACCACCAATCTTGGCATCTTCCATGTATGAGCCTCACCACATCAACTTGGCATATGCCAGATCTATGTTTGGTATGGTTCTACATTTCAATGCTGCACTTTATTTAACACTGGCACCTCTTGTTGCAATGTGGCTGCAATGAAACTGAGCAGTGGATGGATAGCAATCTCATTGATTGGACCTGAATGCAACTCAGGGATCCTTGCTTGGTCTGTTATTGCCCAGTCACATTGCAACTGCTTGAATGCTCATAGCATCTCTGCTTTGCCTGGCCTTACCCTTCTGTCCCATCAGTCAGAGTGTACAGGATCTTAGTACTTCTGTCTTCCCTCGCCTTTCTCCACAGTCACAAAGTCCAGTAGCTCATCATTGTGGGCAGCAGTGATCAGTCAAGAAGGTGGGCATGAAGCTGTATGGCACTGTGCCATGTTAGTCATACAACTGTACCATATGCCAGCCACATACACACCATCCATAGCGCATGTGTTTTCACCAAATAGCCAGGGCAGAAAACCGAAGAGAAGTCATCCTCAGTCATGGTCAAGGAGACAACCTTCAGGGAGGGGTGTCAACACAAGACTCCCATCTCATATCCTGACTGCATTAGTAAGGCAATGTGGCAACGACCTGACATATTCAGCTGTTGGAGATGTACTATTAGCCTTAATGGCTTGGCATTAGAATCCTGGAGGTGTCCCACTTCAAGATATCATGATGATCACTTCAACTCAATTACTTTTGCAATAGGATTCTCATTGTGAGAGGAGGATTTGCAAACCCATTGAACTGCTTCATCTTGTGAAAGGAACTGTAGCAGGGATGACAGTGTTTGAATCATTGGCTTTGGAAGGTCAGTGCAGACTTGGTGGGCCAAATGGCCTCTGTAGGGATTCTATGATATTAAGATTCTGAAACACTGATGAGAGAAGTTCTAAGTCGAGTCTCTCCTTTCTCTCTCTCTTTCCAATGCAATTTGCAAATGTTGGGCTCTGTTTCTTGACTATGACCATCCAAGTACCCTCCTACTGCAGACAGAGACTTTTAAAAAGAATTTACCCTCGCTCTACTGTCTTCAGGAAAACAGTCAAATCAGCCATTCACATTATTAAATCAGTACCATCAGGAATTTCAAAGAAACATCACAAAACCCACACAGTCTGAGGCCAACAAAGTCACCGAACTACAGATTGTACAGAATCATAGAGTCATAAAGATGTACAGCATGGAAACAGACCCTTCGGTCCAACCTTGTCCATGCTGACCAGCTATCCCAACCCAATCTAGTCCCACCTGCCAGTACCCAGCACTATATGACTTGTGTTTTTATTGGTTCTAATTTGACCAAGCTATCTTTCCTTTCCTGTAACCCATGTGTGCTGGTGTGCCGAAATGTGTGCGCGAACCTAAGTATGTATTTGATATTTATAGAGTCATAGACATACAACATGCAAATGACACCCCACCCTTTATCCAACTCATCCGCGCTGATCAAGTTTCCCAAACTAAACCAGTTCCACTTGCCTATGTTTGGCCCATATCCCTCTAAACCTTTCCTTTTCATGTACCTGTCCAAATGAGTGTTACATGTTGTAACAGTACCTCCATGTACCACTTCCTGTGACAGTTCATTCCACCTACGAACCACCCTCGGTGTGAAAGCGTTGCCCCACTGGTCCCTTTTAAATCTTTTTCCTGTTACCTTAAAATCCCTAGTTTTGAACTCTTCACCATGGGGAAAAGGCCTTTGGTATTCACCTCATCTATGCCATGATTTTATAAAGCTCTATATAATTCCCCTAAAACCTCTTATGCTCCAGTGGAGAAAGTCCCAGCATACCCAGCCTCTCCTTATAACCCAAACCCTACAGTTCTGGCAACATCTTGGAAAATCTTTTCTGCATACTCACCAATTTAATAATGTTCTTCTTATCATAGGATGACCAGAACTGCACACAATGTTCCAATCAGTGGCCTCACCAACATCCTGTACAATCTCAGCATGGCATCCCAGCTAAAGTACATCTAACTTTACTTACTAAATTGCAAGTATGTCCATTTCCACACAAAGAAAATCAGTTGTGCTGTATTCCATTTCGAGTGGATTGGAAGCTGTAAGGTATAGATATCAATATCGATAATGATCTTGGTGTAACAGGTGTTTCCTGTTATTCTAACACTGCAATTGTAGAAGAGAATTTTGAAATTTTAGTTCCCGCTGAGATGGCAGAACTTATAGTAAATCAGGAGACTTTTCAGATTTGTTTAACAGTTACTGACCTGCAAAGTGCTGCAAATTTCTTCAGGCACATGTTGGAACAAGCTTCAGACTTAATTGAGCTGAGATGAATGAATTTTGCTCAACATCTCCTATCTGGGACTGCAAATGTCCATTCCTCCTGTTGCATGCAGCTCTCACCTGTGATGGTTGTCTTGGGAAGCACATCATTCCTTCATATAACTTCAACTTTACCTTCAAGAGCTTCATTTCTGGTTCATCACCTTGAGCCAATAAGCACAGGTCTACAAAGCTCATGAAGTAGCATGAAGCACTGGGATTGAACTGCCGTGTTACGTTCACTTGATGGTCTCCTTCTGCAGTCATCATTCTAACAATCACAAAACATTTACCCTGAAAATGCCAACCTGTAGTGTGGTTGTCAGAATCAAAATCTAACATCTCTCCAGCAACTTTCATGTTGTTGCCTGTGGGTATACAAAGGGAGAGTGGCTGGCCGAGGTGCTCCCAGGTTTTGCTGGTAGTTGTGGAACATTAGGTCTTTCCTCTTATTCCTTTCCCTTCTTCTCGTCTCATTGCTTCCCAGTACCTCCTGCTAAAGCTTTCTATCCAGCTGCTCCTTTGCTCTCTCTCCTCCTGTTCTTCCTACAACATCTTCAGCCCCTTTCCCTCCTGTCCTCCGTCTTTCTCTTCTTCTCTACTTCCTTCTCCACTCCTTCCATTATTTCCCCCAGAATCCAGCTGCACTCTGACTTTTTGTAGCTCTAGTCTTCTCTGTAGTGTCAGGATGTGAAGGATATAGCTGACTACAAGATTCCTGATCATCCGTAATAGGCCATATTGAAGAATACTTCCAAATCTGACCAGGCACCTGGATTAAATCCAAAACAAGACAACCTCTTGCTCTGTTACTGGCCTGGCCTGACGATGAGATGACTGCCTGTCTGGTAGACTTCTCCATAGTGTCACAGTCCAGATCTTTAGTGGGTGGTCTTTATCTCTTTGAATTCAGGCTCATAGACTACACAGAGGGGAGATACTTGCAGCAATTGTGACTGATGAAGAATGAAGGAATCATTGTAGCACCCCGGATATATGGTAGACACTCAAATGATCAGTTTGGGCTGCTCACAAAGTCCTGGATGAGCTTACAATTTGTAAAAATGCTGAGCCAATCCAACAGCCTCCTGAATACCCAGGGTCATTGATTGCTCCCCGTAAACCAAGGGGGAATCCAATTAATGCTACAAAACTGGCAGTTCATTGGATTTTAATAACCTTGTTCATGTTTGTGATATAATTAACCAAATAATCTCTATAGAGTAGCTAGAGGCCATTTGACCCATCCAGCCTACACCAAATCTCCAAAAAGCCTCCAATTCAAACCTACTCCCACAACTGCACATTTCCCATGGCTACACCACCCAGGCTGCACAACCCTGACTATTCTGGGCAGTTCAGTATGGCCAATCCACCCTAATCTGCACATCTTTGCACTGTGGGAAGAAAGTGGGGCACCCGGAGGAAACCCACACAGACACAAGGAGAATGTGCAAACTCCATACAGACAGTCACCTGAGGGTATGGTCAAACATGGATCCCTGACATTGTGACGCAGCAGTGTTAACCAATGAGCCAGTGCATCACCCAATGATAGCCGACTAGCTGACTGAAACAATCCCAACAGCTTAGTGGCAGAGGCAATGTCTGTTCTCTTAGCTCTCTCGGGAGGAGGTCTTGTTCCAGAAGGTTTACAAGACCAAGAACAACTGCAAGAAAACTGAAACCACCCGAGACCCTGTTATTCTGACAGGTTCTGGTAGCTCTCCCTAACGTGCAGTCGGGGGGTGGTTCCCCTCCTTTGAGAGAGAGCCCTGTCCTCATCTTTTCTGCCCTGAGGATAAAGTAGCTGCTGCAGTTGGTTTTGATGCTTCTGGGACTGCAGTTGTCCTTGATGTTGCTGCTGGTGTGCCTCCAGGTTACTGCTGTAGAGACTGTTTGCTTGGTGCAGTCAACGCTGTCAGGGAAGGAGCTGACAAGCAGGTGAAAATAATCCAAAGCACTTGAAAATAACTCCAAAATGTTGCAATTGACTCTGAGCCTAGTGATTTTAGGCTGACAGACCTAATCCTATAAGTGCAAGCCTTTTACTGTGGCTAACCACAGGCTTTGCCAACTTCAGTCTTTAAAGCTTTCTCAGCACTTCAGTTTCTGTAAACAATCACTCCCCACTGTGCTCTCATCACTTACACACTACTGAGATTCCAAGAAATTGGTGAATCCATGTCCTGGCTGTCAAAACCAGAATGTGAAGCGAAGGACACACTGATTCAGGTTTTCTACTATTCAAAGTTATTTCATGCCAGCTGACAGCTATTCTCCACTTACCTGCAAACTCATCCCGGCAAAACCCTGAAGTAGATGCAACAATATATATATCACAATTGTAACAGGGTCAGCCAGGTGGACCTTATAGAATATGAGTTCCCTGATTGGGGCTGTTTACCTGGTCCAATCAAGGGAGCCCCAGCTGACAGAAAGAAACAGGAGTGTCAAAGGTTATGTTCTCTCTGAGAGCTGGCTCTGAGAAAGCCAGACCAATGTTAAGTACTATGCACTTGTAAATAAAGGATGACTTGGGGTCAGGATACTGACCTCTGTGGAGTTATTTTAATAGACCTCCGACCAGACATGATTTTTGGGGTATTGTACTCTGTATCCGTACTTGTGTCTAACTCCCCTTAGCCATGTACATTCCTTTGAAATTTCTCCAACTGCCTTGGCCCATCACAATTCCCATGAAGCTGACTAATCCTGGAATGACAGAGCCACATGTGAGGTTGGATGAATGTTCTAAAGATTGGTTAATTTGAGGGGTTAAAATAGCAATTGCATGGACTTTCCTGGAGTGAAATGTATTATGACTCAATGAGACAGGGTCAAATGCCTTTCCTTTATTCCCTCCTCATCTTTTCTTTAATCAATTTTGAGAAACGAAATGGAGAGAATTTATTTTCGCTTACTATTTTTTTAATCTCTTCTGAATTGAATGGCATTGTGAGTAGAATAGATTGAAATAATTTTTTAAAGTTTTTCTTTATTTATTCCCTCATGGAACGTGACTATCACTGACTGGGCCAGCATTTATTGCTCATCCCTATTTGCCCAGAGGGCAGGAAAGAGTCAACAACATTGCTGTAGGTCTGGAGTCACATGTAGGCCAGACCAGGTAAGGGTGGCAGATTTCCTTCCCTGATGGACATTAGTGAACCAGTTAGGTTCTTCCAACAATTGACAATGGCTTCATGGTTGTCATTAGACTTCTAATTTCTTTATTGAATTTAAATTCCACCATCTGCAGGATTTGAACTGGGTCCCAGAACATTAGCTGAGTTTCTGGATTAATAGTCTAACAACAGTGCCACTAGGCCACTGTCTCCCCATCCTTTTAAAATCATCAGGCATTTTACCTTAATTTGATTCTGTTAAAAAAGTAGTGTACCTCCAAAATAAAGAATGGAAACTTTAGACAGCTCCAAGCAGGAGTAGGATTCTCTGCATAGTTGGATGTTTTATAACTGAATTCACAATCTCAAGTTGCAATGGTGGAACATGAGGAAATTCTCTCAAATGAGTGGTGACACATTTAGGTGCAATTTTATGAGCCAATGTTGCCTACAGGGATCTCCCACACTGATAGCATGTATCAGGAATCTGGCCGTAGATTGTCCATGAAGCTTCGTCCACTTGCAGTGCATGTTGGAAAGTTTGGACAGTCCCTGCAAGTGTTTAGGAAATTGCGGTTACTCACTGCTTACAGTACTCATGCACAGCCAGAAGGCAGGACTTGCCATGAGCAACATTGATTTGTAAAATTACCCTTTAGAAGTCAACTTTGATGAAAAACTGAGCAAAAGCAGGTACACCATTTGGTATGCAGTTTCAGGCAGTAACCACATAACAGGAAAACCATACTTTCAGCATGTCAGTGGAATTTGTTTTCTAAATCCGTATATTAGAAGTCAGTTAAAGACAATCGAGAATGGAGTTAGCAAGAAAGGAAAATATCCCCAAATAGACATTTTTCTATGAGAAAAAAATGAGTTTTTAAATAGTTTCATAGTTTTTTTACCCACAACAAACAGTAAAAAGCTCTATCAAGTCTTCAGCTCATTACTCAATTATTCTTAGTCAAAACTGCAAGCAAAAAGCTTGTGCTTTTTGTTAAAATGAATCTTGATGAAAAAGCAATGAATTTGATTAGTTATTAGCAAAACAGAGGATTGATTATTGACGTAGGACTGTAGGATGTTTTGATTTTCAGTCTGAAGGGAAGCAACTAAGAGGGAAAGAGACCGAACTGCACGAGACAGTAAACACAGAGAAATGGGAAATCCCATTAAATCAAGTTAAACTGTTCCAGTTGGACAAGAGAACACAGGTGCAAACTGACTAAAGGCAAAAATAGGATTAATGTCAGGAAGTTCTTCACACAAAGTGATTAATGCATGGAATAGAGTTTCGGACAGTTTACTGGAAGCAACAATCCTGGAAACATTTAAGAAACAGTTAGATGGGGTGACTGTAGGTTATTTGTGCTTGGATGAACAATGCGACATTTCTCATCTAAATCTATCTTCTACTCACAATTAAAGATTTTTAGGTGAGACCCGCATTTCAATCATTGATAACTAGTTTAATAGTGAACAGAATAAAGCTTTTGCTAACGGATTAGCAAGGTGACTGTATGAAGAGTGTGAAAGGTTTCCCTTATTCTTTCATAGGATATGAGTATTGTTGACAAAGCCAACATTTGTTGGTCACTTCTAATTACTCCTGAAAAGATGGTGATAGACTGTTTTCTTGAGTCACTACAGTTCTCTTTGGTGTAGATCCATCTACAGTGCTGGTAAGAAGGGACTTGCAGGATTTTATTGCAGAGACAGTAGGGGATGATGATTTCATTCCAAACCCAAATGGTTTTTAATTTGGAGAGGGAGCTTGCTCTTGGAGGTGTCCCCATGCATTTGTTGACCTTGCCTTCTTGGTGGTAAAGGTAGTGGTGAAAATGTTTTGCTGGAAAAGCACAGCAGGTCAGGCAGCATCCAAGGAGCAGGTTGTTGGGAATCAGTCATCTCAGCTCCAGAATGTTCCTCAATGTAGTGTCTTAGGCCAACCACCTTCAGCTGTTTCATCAATGACCTTCCCTCCATCATAAGGTCAGAAGTGAGGATGTTCGCTGATAATTGCACAATGTTTAGCACCATTCACAACTGCTCAGATACTGAAGCAGTCCATATTCAAATGCAACAAGACCTGGACAATATCTAGACTTGGGCTGACACGTGGCAGGTAACATTCGCGCCTCTCAAAAAGTCAAAGCTGCGACCATCATGAATGAGAGGCAATCTAATCACTGGCCCTTGGCATTCAATAATGATACCATCACTGAATCCCGCAATATCAATACTATGGGGTTATCATTGGCCAGGCACTAAACTGGACTCACCACACAAACACAGTAGCTACAAGAGCAGGTCAGAGGCTAGGATTCCTGCAGTAACTCACCTCCTGAGTCCTCAAAGACTGTCCACCATCTATAAGGCAGCTGAGAATACCACCATCAATAAGTTCCCCTCCAAACCACTCACCATCCTAACTTGGTAATAAGTTGTCATTCCTTCACTGTCACTGGCTTCAGTGGTTAGCACTGTTGCCTCACAGAAACAGGGACCCAGGTTTGATTCCATCCTTGCTGACTAGACATCCCAAACTGATCTAGTCCCATTTGCCAGCATTTGATCCTCATCCTACTCAACCCTTCCTATTCATACATCCGTACAGATTCCTTTTAAATGTAACGGAATGACCTTCCAATCACTGGCCACAACAGCACAGGGAATGGAAGAGTCCACCTGAAGCATGTCACAGGGCATTGCAAAGGTGTTTTCTCCCCTGGATAAAGTGGCTGATATTGAAGAGCAAAGAGACATCAGTAAAATTCAGTGATAATCCATATCAATGACACAGCAAGAACTTAAAGGGAGCAGATTCTCCACCAAACTCTTGAGAATGTGAGTATCCACAAATTACTGAATAAAAATTTCTTACAGGCAGTACATGAACTCAAAACACAGCCCCTGTGAGAGTAAGGGTCAGATCCCATGCACATGATAAATTACACATCACACACTGTCCTGAAGTTTATTCATGCAGGTCTGAACCACACCTGCTCTGACTCTGAATGCCAATATCTCTGGTCCATTATATGGATTGATAAATGTTAGCCTGAACCTTGTGGCACTTCACTGACTGAAAGCAAGCAGCATTCCTGCGAGTGGCCAGTGTGAGGGTTGATGCAAAGCAACATAAAAGTCAGGATTGCATGCGAGGTATTCCCACTCCTAACCCATTGCCTTCCTGTCCCCAGTCATGGTGACATATTGCCTCCTCACTCAGTATCCATGTTCACATTGGCACACGGTCACGTGGCACAATGTTTAATAGATCACACCAGCCTCCGAAATGCAAGGCTCCCAGTCAAGAGGCATCTCAGGAGACACTGCAAAGATCTAACCTCTGTTGAAGCCACATGGCTTGCACCATCCATGAGCAGTAGGAAAGGGAACAGTAAAATTCCATACTCACAAAACATTAAGCACACGGATCAATGAAAAAATGTTATTTTGTAAAATTTCTTTTAGCTAGGATCACATAAATATTACGAATGTTATTAATTTGATGTTGGACAATCTTAGATTCTGATTCAGTTGTCTGTTGACACATGGGAAGATGTGAATTAACATATGGGAGATATGCAACAAGTAGTTGCTTAGTAGCAGGAGTTCTTTGTGTTAGTGGGATTGGCAGGAGGACATTAACAGATATTTCATGAGATTGCTTCCATATACAATACAGAGACAGCTGTTTAAACCATTATTAAACCTGCCTGTCACAGCCATGCACTAAAAATGGTATTTACTATGGCAATAGCTGTGAGAAAGTCTACAGTGAATTTTTGGAAACAAAAAAAAGCATAAACATATTCCAAAAATTTATCACAAGTGTAAAAAAAGAAAAAGACCTACCTCAAACTGGATTTTATCAATAAAGATGGAAAACTCTTTCAGATAAACAAAATTTTATATTTACAAAAGAGTACAGCAGAGGTTTTGCAGGAATTGCGTTTTAAAATGCCCAAAGATCTGTTAGGCTTTTGAGAGAGATGCGTTTCATGAAATGTGAAAGTACCCAACTCCATAAACCCTTTCCCATCGACGAGGTTCCGGACCACCATTGCACAGAGACAGAAGCTTCATGGTGTCAGCTCCATCCATCACCTTAGGGCATTGCTAAAAGAACAATGGAGGCTGGCAGGTTGTGAGGCCAGGTACAAACAATGACTGCAGATGCTGGAAACCAGATTCTGGATCAGTGGTGCTGGAAGAGCACAGCAGTTCAGGCAGCATCCAACGAGCAGTGAAATCGATGGTTCGGGCAAAAGCCCTTCATGAGGAATAAAGGCAGAGAGCCTGAAGGGTGGAGAGATAAGCTAGAGGAGGGTGGGGGTGGGGAGAAAGTAGCATAGAGTACAATAGGTGAGTGGGGGAGGGGATGAAGGTGATAGGTCGGGTGGGGGGAAGTTGGAGTGGATAGGTGGAGAAGAAAATAGGCAGGTAGGACAGGTCATGGGAACAGTGCTGAGCTGAAAGTTTGGAACTAGGGTGAGGTGGGGGAAGGGGAAATGAGGAAACTGTTGAAGTCCACATTGATGCCCTCGGGTTGAAATGTTCCGAGGCAGAAGATGAGGCGTTCTTCCTCCAGGCGTCTGTTGGTGAGGGAGCAGCGGTGAAGGAGGCCCAGGACCTCCATGTCCTCGGCAGAGTGGGAGGGGAAGTTGAAATGTTGGGCCATGGGGCGTGTGGTTGATTGGTGCGGGTGTCCCGGAGATGTTCCCTAAAGCGCTCTGCTAGGAGGTGCCCAGTCTCCCCAATGTAGAGGAGACCTCATCGGGAGCAACGGATACAATAAATTATATTAGTGGATGTGCAGATAAAACTTTGATGGATGTGGAAGGCTCCTTTAGGGCCTTGAATGGAGGTGAGGGAGGAGGTGTGGGCACAGGTTTTGCAGTTCCTGCGGTTGCAGGGGAAGGTGCCAGGATGGGAGGGTGAGTTGTAGGGGGGCGTGGACCTGACCAGGTAGTCACGGAGGGAACGGTCTTTGCGAAAGGCAGAGAGGGGTGGGGAGGGAAATACATCTCTGGTGGTGGGGTCTGTTTGGAGGTGGCGGAAATGTTGGCGGATGATTTGGTTTATGCAAAGATTGGTAGGGTGGAAGGTGAGCACCATGGCATACTGTCCTTGTTACGGTTGGAGGGGTGGGGTCTGAGGGCGGAGGTGTGGGATGTGGACAAGATGTGTTGGAGGGCATCTTTAACCACGTGGGAAGGGAAATTGCAGTTTCTAAAGAAGGAGGCCATCTGGTGTGTTCTATGGTGGAACTGGTCCTCCTGGGAGCAGATACGGCGGAGGCTGAGGAATTGGGAATACGGGATGGCATTTTTGCAAGAGGTAGGGTGCGAAGAGGTGTAATCCAGGTAGCTGTGGGAGTCGGTGGGTTTGAAAAAATGTCAGTGTCAAGTCAGTTGTCATTAATGGAGATGGAGAGGTCCAGGAAGGGGAGGTAGGTGTCAGAGATGGTCCAGGTAAATTTAAGGTCATGATGGAATATGTTGGTGAAGTTGATGAACTGCTCAAACTGCTTGCGGGAGCAGTCATCAATGTAGCGAGGAATAGATGGGGAGTGGTGCCGGTGTAATTACGGAAGATCGACTGTTCTACGTAGCCAACAAAGAGACAGGCATAGCTGGGGCCCATACGTGTGCACATGGCTACCCCTTTGGTCTGGAGGAAGTGAGAGGATTCGAAGGAGAAATTGTTAAGGGTGAGGACCAGTTCTGCCAAACGAATGAGAGTGTCGGTGGAAGGGTACTGTTGGAGATATCAGGAGAGGGAAAAAACGGAGGGCTTGGAGGCCCTGGTCATGGCAGATGGAGGTGTAGAGGGATGGATATCCATGGTGAAGATGAGGCGTTGGGGGCCGGGGAAACAGACGTCTTGAAGGAGGTGGAGGGTGTGGGTGGTGTCTCGAATGTATGTGGGGAATTCCTGGACTAGAGGGAGGATTGGACAGTGTAGAGGTAGGTAGAGATAAGTTCTCTGGGGCAGGAGTATGCTGAGACAATGGGTTGGCCAGGGTGGCCAGGCTTGTGGATCTTGGGAAGGAGGTAGAACCGGGCAGTGCGGGGTTCCCGGACTATGAGGTTGGAAGCTGTGGGTGGGTGATCTCCTGAGGTGATGAGGTTCTGTATGGTCTGGGAGATGATGGTTTAGTGATGGGGGGATGGGGTCATGGTTGAGGGGGCGGTAGGAAGATGTGTCCTCGAGTTGGCGTTTGGCTTCAGTGGTGTAGAGGTCAGTGCGTCAGACAACCACTGCACCCCCTTTATCCGCTGGCTTGATGGTGAGGTTAGGATTGGAGCAGAGGGAGGTGCAGAGGTCATGCTTTTCCTGACCTCTGCATTTCCCATCCAGGTCCCCACGCTCACTCGCACGCTCACTCGTGAAGTATTTACTGTATAAAGGAACAATAAGCTATTGGAAATGTTGGCAAGTTTTTTAAATGATGCTGAAACGGACTCAACATGCAGAAAAATCTATTCAGAAAGTATGAATTGGCCTTTGACCTTTTAAAAATGGCATTACTCATATCGATATCAAAAGCTTTCATCTACATTTGACATCTTAAGCTTATTTAAACAAATAGGGAGAAAGTGAGGGCTGCAGATGCTGGAGAGTCAGAACTGAAAAGTGTGGCACTGGAAAAATCTCGCAGTTGTCTTTGTTGATCTAGCAACAGTTCGACTCAGTTGGGCACAAATTTACTGATCAAATCTTTACAAAGAGCAAAAATACCTAAAGCCTTTGTAAGTCTCATCGCAGACCTATACACTGGCAACACTACAGTGGTGGAAGGGAACGGAAACTTAACCACCCCAATAAATATCGAGAGAGGCGTAAAACAAGGCGACCCACTCTCACCAATATTATTTAACATCGCTTTGGATCCGTTGGTGTGCTCCCTTGAGAGAGCCACCTCAGGGGTCTCCATGCCCCTCGGCGACAGAAGAGTCCACTGTTTGATTTGGCCTTCGCGAATGACATCGCCCTTCTGAGCACCTCATACACGGGTATGGCTAGCAACCTAAAGCTGCTCCAGGCATACTGCGACCATGCAGGCCTCAGTATTAGTACAGCAAAGATGAAGGGATTCCATTGCACTTTCAAAAGGAAAACCTTCGTGTACAATCACCTCGCCAACTGAAAGCAGAGGGACGAATCCATAGCCTACATACCCCCAGGCGAGATAGAGAAATACCTGGGTGCCTGGATTGATCCATGGGCAGGTGTGGCGGAAGGGGAGTGGGAGGAGAAGCTTAAGTCCTGAATTAAAGGAATACAGGCAGCATCTCTCCGACCATGACAACAGCTTATGATCTTAAAGATACATAACATCCCCCGGTTGTACTTCATCTGATCCTAACAGAAGCGTCACAGGCTACTCTCATAAAACCGGTCCAATTAATATGCAACGCCACCAAAGAATTCCTATACTTACCACCTCACCCCAGTTCCAAACTTCCAGCTCAGCACTGTCCCCATGACCTGTCCTACCGGCCTATCTTTTCCACCTATCCACTCCATCCTCCCCATGACGTATCACCTTCATCCCCACCCCCATTCACCCATTGTACTCTTTGCTACCTTCCCCCACCCTCCTCCCTGACCTTGCACCTATTGTACTCTATGCTACTTTCTCCCCACCCCCATCTTCCTCTCACTTATCTCTCCACCTTCAGGCTCTCTGCCTTTATTCCTGATGAAGGGCTTTTGCCCAAAACATCAATTTTGCTGCTCCTTGGATGCTGCCTGAACTGCTGTGCTCTTCCAGCACCACTGATCCAGAATCTGGTTTCCAGCATCTACAGTCATCATTTTTACCCTTTAAACTTCATAGTCTTGTTCCCTTACGTAAGGAGGGATGTACTTGTGTTGGAAGTAACACAGAGATGGTTCACTAAGCTGATCCATGGGATGAAAGTGTTGTTTATGAGGAATATATTGTCCTTGGGGTTGAGTCTAATTAGAGGCAATCCTATTGAAGCGTATAAAGTTCTAGGATCTTTGTCAAGGTAGACGTTGAGAAGCTATAGACAGGATGTTGTTAAACTTGAAAGGATGCAGAAAGAATTTACAAGGATGTTGCCAGGGTTGGAGGGTTTGAGTTATTGGGAGAGGATAAACAGAGTGGGACTATTTCCTCTGGAGCATTGGAGATTGAACCTTATAGAGGTTTATAAAATGATGAGGAGCATGAAGAGGATGAATAGTCAAGGTCTTTTTCCCAGGATAGGGGAGTCAAAAACATTACTTCCAGTTAATTATAGATGTCAGGATGTAATCTACGTATATAGCACAAATTGTAGCACTGTTGCAAATTTATACTATAAAGTTTGTTTGATCATGTTCAAAACCAGCAGCTTTGCGCTCTTAACAAATACTTGGAATCTTAAATTTATCTGCTTTAAAAAATATACTGATCCATATCCAGAGGGTAGCATAGATTTAGCCACTTGATTTCATATCCTAACAATATCAAGGTTGAGTTAACAGATTTTTTTTTAAAATCAACAGGGAAGTCAAGTGTAGGACAATCGACTTAAGGCCAAAATCAGGTCAATTGTGACCTTATAGTCATGATCAGCAAAACGGTCTTTGCATATTCATACTTCTTTAGATCTTATAAACTTACAAGATGACAACAGCAACAAAATATCTTTGTGACTTTAATGAGAATCAGGTCCTATTTAACATCCAACCTACTTGCTTGTACCTTTTATGTCTGCCACCATCCAATAGGACAAATATTCCAAGGATGACAATCACAAGTAGCTCCAGTTAATGAACAGCTATTTCTGATCGGAGATTCTGTTCAGGGCTGCTTCAAAAATGCAGTACCACACTTGCATTCTGACAGGCCCCTTATGGTGTAGAACAGTCAATGGAGGGCAAACCAGATGCATTTTTCACTGCAGTCAGTTGACATATTCTGATAATAACAGGTCAAAAACACAGAAAGACTTTTTGGTAGCTATTGTGAAAGGAGAAGCAGACCATTTGGCCCATCGACTCCACATTGACTTTCTCAAGAGCATCCCACCCAGACCCACACCTCCACCCTTTTCCTGTAACATTGAATTTCCCATGGCCTGGCCTGTACATCTCTTGTCACTATGGGGAAGTTTAGTGCGGCCAATCCACCCAAACCTGAGTATCTTTGGACTGTAGGATGAAACTAGAGCACCTGGAGGAAATCTGTGCAGACACGGGGAGAACGTGCAACTCCACACAGACAGTTGCCTGAGGGTGGAAACTAACCCAGGCCCCTGGCAGTGTGAGGCAGCAGTGCTAACCACTGAGCCATCATGCTCAGTATGTAAGGCACATATGAGGTTCGGGTACCAGAACAGTATGGTGGATAGGTGGGTATTAGTACGGTGCCAAGTACTGAGGTTGTGAGATGGGTAGGGTGCCAGGTGGATATGATGCAAGGTGGGTAAGGGCAGGGTGCATGGTGGGAAGGCTGTCAGATAATGAAGATGCCAAGGTGCAAGATGGCAAGGTGGCATGAGTGATGAAGTATTTGGGGAAAAATACAGAAGTTGCTAGAATAGTGCAGCAGGTCTAGCAGCAACTGTAGGATGGAAACAGAATTAACATTTCAATTCAGGTGATTCTTCATCAGAACAGGCTTTCTGGAGTGTGGTGAGTGCACACAGAGGTGTTGTATCCTGAGGACTGGAAGGGGGGCATGTGTTGGGGGAGGGGTGTTGAGGGTTCCCACAGTGTAGAGTTGGGGGGTGTGGTGTCATATCTGGTGATAAAGGCAGAAGTGTCAGGTTGGAGGGAGTGGGGTTTATGGTCCAGCTTATGGGTGGGGTTGGTGAGGGCATTGGATTTAGTGGCAAGGGTATTGCCCCCATAGAGATATGTCAGGTCAGGGTTTAGAGTGTGTCAGGGATTTGGGAGAGGTGTAGTTGGAAGTATAAGTGGTAAGTTCTGGGGGTGTGTTGTTGGAAAAGCACGGCAGGTCAGGCAGCATCTGAGGGCAGGAAAATTGACGTTTCGGGCTGGACCTCTTCATCAGGATGGCTTCCTGATGAAGGGCTCCAGCCCAAAATGTCGATTCCCCTGCTTCTCAGATGCTGCCTGACCTACTGTGCTTTTCTAGCAACACACTCTTGACTCTGATCTCCAGCATCTGCAGTCCTCACTGTCTCCTGGTAAGTTCTGGGGGTCAGTTAAACAGTTACTCAGGATTTAGGCCAGGCTAACCTTCCCTGGGTAACTCTTTAATTAACTGCAGCAGGATTCTCCGAATTCGCTGATTTAAATGGACACTTTCAGAGAGTTCCAAGAGCTATAGCATTCCCAAGGGGAATCTTCATTTCCCTCCTTTGGCGAGAACTAAAATAGGGATTCAGCAGGGTGCCCAAGTACAATTCTCCTCTACATTGGAATAACAACTGTCTGGCCAGCAGCAAAATCCAGGCCAAAATACTTTGAACGAAACATTGTGCAGGCAATGGTTCTTTTCAACAGGAAATGCAATGTAGCAAAGTAATGTAATAGACTTGTCTGAGTCCCCTCCAAAGGAGAAATGGTTGGCATCCATTTTGCATCTCTCCCTGATGGCTCCTTATAGCATCAGCTATTCATGGCTATTTAAAGAAAAAATCTCCAAGATTGTTATTTGGAGGGAAGAGGCATTTAAGTCCTGTCTCCAGTTTCACCATCCATATGAACAGCATTGGCATCAAATCTGAAAAGAGAATTGGCACAAAAACTTGACCACTGTAAAAGTCCTCCTGTTCCTATTTAATCACGCTGTGAAGTGGTTTCATCATGCCTTATTGTATAAAGCATCTCCCGTAATTGGGGAAATTATTGGAATCAAAGGAAATCTTTCAGAAAAGATCCATGAGGGATGTTTTCCATTTTAGAAACCTCAGTTAATTTTGCCAGCATTTTATTATTTTAACCACACTGGATAAAAATGCAAATTACTTTAACTTTCCACTGGCTGCATTCATTCTATAGGATATTGTTGGCCCTGCTAATCAGAGGCTCCTCCAATAAGGCTTGCTTCCTTGCTCCCAACTGGCCTTTAGGAGAGAATGAGGACTGCAGGTGCTGGAGGATCAGAGTCGAAAAGGGTGGTGCTGGAAAAGCACAGCAGGTCAGGCAGCACCTGAGGAGCAGGAGAGTTGAAATTTCAGGCATATGTCCTTCTTATGTCTGAAACACAACTCTCCATCCCCCTTCCCTCCCCACCACATTCCTGATGAAAAGCTTATGCCCAAAACATCAACTCTGCTCCTTGGATGCTGCCTGACCTGCTATGCTTTTCCAGCGTCACACTTTTCAACTCAATTAACTTATATAAAAGAATGAGGATAGATATTTACCCAGCTCTGGGCACCAGGAAACCCTTGAAAAACAAACAAAGCAATAAGTCTGTTGTCCAGAGTTTGAGATCCAAGCAGTTGAAAACCAACCATCAGTAGTGGGGTGGTAAGAGGAAATACAGGGGCTCAGATTGGATGTATGTGCTGTTCTTGGAGAAATATAAGACTGAAAGAGGGTAGGATGAAGGGATTTAATGTGAAAGACCTTGAGATTTCCAATTTTTTATGACACCGCATGAGATTCACAATTGAACAGCCTACTGCTAACATTCAAAAGTGTACGTGAGCCAGGCATTGTTAATTAATTATAAAACACAGGGCTGTACATTTTAAAAGGTAATTTGGTAGCCAGTTAGGCGGAGGGTTGGGGGAGGGGGCTGCATTTCCAGTGGTTGTGATTATTTTATGGAATTAACAGCTTCAGAGGGCTCTTATCAGCAAATGGAAACAAAACAATCATATAACGTTGACTACAAAAGTAATTTTGAATGAATAGTCTTCCAGGATTTGTGTTGCATCATTGCTGAAATGATTCCAACTGAATAAGGTGACAGATACTATTTATAGCAAAAACAAAATTGTTTGGACAGAAGAAATCTGAAATCTGCAAAAGATCTTTACTAATAACCACGTACACTAATCATTTTAATTTCCTTCAGTGGGAAAGTTGTATCTCTGAAAGCTCATGAATGAACAGTGTAGGCTTTGCAAGGTGATTGAATCAAACATTGGTTTCTGTTTTAGGATAGAGAGTTTTAAAAAAGCATGAAGCAGCACAGAAAGGGGGTGGGGGGGGTGCGGAATAAGCCTTCATTTTAAGTTCTCTCAGTTGCAAGCGCCTGCCTCTGACTTCAAATAAACATTGGAAGTATTCACCTCCCTGTCGGACATCAGGAACATGCTAGGCATCAGTTTCTATTCCTTATAACCTGATGCAATATAGACACTACAGTCATCAAGAGTTTCCTTGATCTGAATACAAATAAAAGAAAATTACATTCAACAAAGCTATAGAACGCATGACACATAGGGGATATCAGGTATCCATTTCTGCTTTCTGATTAAAAGCATTACTTTCAGCTACAACAGTTACCTTAATTGCACTATCTAGAAACAGAAGCATAATGTCACACATTTCAAGATGCATGAAACACTACTACGCGATTTAGTTGGACGTGCCTAATCATTATGGGAGAAGATCAAATGGTTCTGTTAAAACTGTTGCTAAACTTCATTGAAGTGGGCAGAACAACTGATAAAGAAAAATTATCTGAAGCAAAGATGCTTACATTTCGTTGATCATTACAAACAAATTACTCTTACCAAAAAAATGGAGCCTTGAGCATTTAATTAACTAACTGTCCTAATGCTGAGCTAATATTGAAAATAGCAACAGCTAATGTCAGACCATTAACAAATGGTATAATAAAGCAGTTTGTTTGTTTGGAAAGGGTGTGTTTTTACTCCCAAGTCCTCTGGAGCAGCTTTAGGAATGCATGATGGTAGCCACTCTATGTCTTATCTCCTGATAAGATACAACAGCATCAACTGAGTGAGCCACAAAGGGTAACAAACAAAAACTTGCAACTGTCCTATTTGTTATTTGACATTAAACAGTTAAACTGAAATATAACATTTACTGGAAAACTAAAAGCCTCAAAAGAAATTATTCAGTACTTTTTATAACCCCAGGTCCTTTCTGTCATTTCACCAATTTACGCTCTGTTCACATAACATAACAACATTGTAGATGGTTACATTGAGGTGTGATATAAAGGGTCAGTTAGACTTGAAACATCAGCTCTATTCTCTCCTTACAGATGCTGTCACACCTGCTGAGATTTTCCAGCATTTTCTCTTTTGGTGTGATATAAAGTATTCTAATTCGGTCCATGGAGCTAAAGAGTCTACGCGTTCAGGGCCTTTAAAGTAATGATTTTTTTCTTTACTCAATATTACAAACACAGGATATCACTAACCCCTTTTAATATTCACATTTCTGACACTTTTTTAGCAGTAAACATTCAAACATCGGATTTCAGCTCTTAACACTCATAATGACATGTTACTTTAAAAATAAGAACAAATTTTGTGCTATCTATCAAACATTTCATTCATGCCGAATAAAATGCATGCAATTTTTTTCTCTTCATGGGATGTAGATGTCAATAATTGGGCCAGTGTTTAGTCACGATCCCTAATTGGCCTGGAGAGGGTGTTGGTGATCTACTCCCTTGAATTGCTACTGTTTGTAGTGTGCAAAAACAGCTACAGTGGAAGGGAATTCCAGGACTTAACCCCAAGGCAGCAAAGAAGTAGCAATATCATTCCATGTTGGGATGATGCATGGTTTGGATGGCTGCTTGCAGATAGTAATGTTCCCATGCATCTATTGCCTTTGTGCTTCCGAGTGATAAAAGCCATGAATATTGAAGGTACTTTTGTATTTAGAGTCATGGAGATGTACAGCACAGAAACATATCTTTTGGTCCACCTTATCCATGCCGACCAGAAATCCCAACCCAATCTAGTCCCACCTGCCAGCACCTGGCCCACATTCCTCCAAATCCTTCCTATTCACTTAACCATCCAGATGCCTATTAAATGTTGCAATTGGACCAGCCTCCACCACATCCTCTGGCAGCTCATTCCACACATGTACCACCCTCTGTGTGGAAAAGTTGCGCCTTAGGTCTCTTTTATATCTTTCTGTTCTCACCGTAAACCTATGCCCTCTAGTTCTGGAGTCCCCTATCTCAGGGAAAAGACTTTGTTTATTTATCTTATCCATGCCCCTCATGATTTTATAATCTTCTATAAGGTCACCCCTCAGCCTCCAATGCTCCAGGGAAAACAGCCCCAGCCTGTTCAGCCTCTCCCCATAGCTCAAATACTCCAATCCTGGCAACATCCTTGTAAATCTTTTCTGAATCCTTTCAATTTTCACAACATCTTTCCGATAGGAAGGAGACCAGAATTGCACACAATATTCCAACAGTGGCCTAACCAATATCCTGTACAGCCGCAACATGACCTCCCGACTCCTGTACTCAATACTCTGACCAATAAAGGAAAGCATACCAAACACCTTCTTCACTATCCTATCTAACAGCAACTCCACTTTCAAGGAGCTATGAATCTACACTCCAAGGTCTTTTTGTTCAACAACACTCCGTAGGACCTTACCATTAAGTGTATAAGTCCTGCTAAGATTCGCTTTCCCAAATGCAGCACCTCACATTTATCTAAATTAAACTCCATCTGCCACTTCTCAGCCCATTGGCCCATCTGATCAAGATCCCATTGTAATCTGAGGTAACCTTCTTCATTGTCCACTACACCTCCAATTTTGGACTTATCTGCAAACTTACTAACTGTACATCTTATGCTCATATCCAAATCAGTAATATAAATGATGAAAAGTAGTGGACCCAGCACCGATCCTTGTGGCACTCCACTGGTCACAGGCCTCCAGTCTGAAAAACAACCCTCCAACACCACCCTCTGTCTTCTACCTTTGAGCCAGTTCTGTATCCAAATGGGTAGTTCTCTCTGTATTCCATGAGATCTAACCTTGCTAACGAGTGTCCCATGGGGAACCTTGTCGAACCCCTTACTGAAGTCCATATCGATCGCATCTACCTCTCTGCTCTCATCAATCCTCTTTGTTACTTCTTCAAGATACATAACCAAGTTTGTGAGACATGATTTCCCACGCTCAAAGCCATGTTGACTATCCCAAATCAGTCCTTGCCTTTCCAAATACATGTACATCCTGTCCCTCAGGATTCCCTCCAACAACTTGCCCACCACCGAGGTCAGGCTCACTGGCCTATAGTTCTCTGGCTTGTCCTTACTACCCTCCTTAAACAATAGTACCACGTTAGCCAACCTCCAGTCTTTCAGCACCTCACCTGTGACTATCGATGATACAAATATCTCAGTAATTTCAGTCTCAATAATTTCAATCTCAATAATTTCAAATAATTTCAATAGAATTACTGTCAATGTGAGTCTGTTGGAGAGGGATTCTAAAGAAGAGTCTGAGTCCTGTTCTCAGTAACACAAATCAATTTTCATTTGGATCTCCTTACCAGCACAGCTCAGAACAGATCTCCAGGACACCCTCCCTTTCCTAATAAAGTACTGGATATTTATACATTCCACGTTACAATGAATTCATGCAACATTGACATCAGTGCTTGCCACCTCCCCTCTGACTGCTATGCCCCTCCCTAGACATTTGCCAGCTGCATTCCGCTGAGTGGATACTGTTTGTTCCCTTGTAAAGATTATTTTCCTGAGTTCATAACGACTAAGTCATGTTTTGTGGTTGCCTCCTATCAATGCTATCTGTTTTCTCATGTCCTTTCACAAATTACCTATTCATATACCTATACCTGCGTTATATGTCATTCACTCCTTGGTGTTTGTACCATTCATCAAATATCCTCAAGTCCTTGATGTTTCCTCCATTTGTGCTTCAATCCTCCCCTGTTGATGGGATGGGGACTTCTCTCTACTATCAAAAGCCATTTGTCTAAAGGAATTCAACTAAATTCCTTAATGTTTTTTAGTTGCACTTATAACTTCAGTGCAGCTGTATGTACAGTATGTAATGGCAATTACTTAAATAGCCTTTGATTATGGTGGGGTCAGACCTTCCCTTCTACACTTCACTAACTCATAAGTTTTGTCTTTCTCACTAGGATTTCTGTGAGTCGCTGCATTATTTTACCTGGTTATCATGAGTATGAAGGCTTCAATTGTGACTGCGGAGTCTGTTGCCTCAGCTTACAATCTTCTTCATGCATGGACAGCTCCAACAGTGTCAGTAGTGAGGACGGTGAATGGTGAAGGTGGAGGATGGGTGCCAATCAAGCAGGCTCCTTTTTCTGAACGTTGTCGAACTTTTTGTGTGTTGTTGGAACTGCACCCATCCAGAAAAGTGGAAAGCATTCTCACTTGTGCCTTGTAAATTATGGATAGGCTTTGGGGAGTCAGAAGGTGCGTCATGTGTTTCAGAATTCCCAGCCTCTGACCTCATCTACTAGACACAATTTTTATGTGGCGAGTCCAGGTTAGTTTCTGATCAGAGGTAATCTCCATGATGTTAGCAGTATCAGATTCAGCGATGTTAATGCCATTGAACATCAACAGGAGATGATTAAATTCTGGAGGGGAGTAAGGTGACCAGACCTGTGCTGAAGAGGAGATTGGATGCATCTAATCATCTAGGGATAATGTCTCCAGACTACTGTTCCCTGTTGTCAAACAAACAGCAATACATATCGCTCATGTAAAGATCACAGCATGTGGCACTAATAAATCTCCATGTTCTTCTATGCACCCTCCAGCACTTATTCCCAACAGATGAATTATTCTTGAACAATAAAGCAGACCAATTGAAGAAGGATCACTTGACCCGAAATATTAATTCTGATTTCTCTCCACAGATGCTGCCAGACCTGCTGAGCTTTTCCAGCAATTCTTGTTATTGAAACTGACCCACTGTAAAATTTCTGATATGACAGAACAAATCTAGAACTTCTACTTTGGTGGTTGCACAAATCCCCAAGCCAAATTCAAGCCAGCTTCATTGCTAATTGTAAGGTAACTAATTTTTTAGTGACAGAGGTGTAATTGTGAGCAGAGAGGGAAGAGAAATGAGTCGCTCAGAGATTGTCATCCAAGATACTCCTGCACTACGCCACTTCTTCTCTGCCAATGATCCCATTGCTTCCATTAGGTCAGGCCATGAAGGGGCAGGAGATGCTCAACAGGCCAAAGCTTTCTAGGCTCAGGATCACCACAGGATGCCTGTCAAGGTCACCTGAGGCAGTCAAGAACTTTCTCCAGCTCAGGTATTGATGTGAGGGGAGCACCAAGATGTATTGGTCCACAAAGAAAGATTAAAGAACATTGTAATCACTTTGGGTGCATAGGTATCAATGTAATGTCAATCTAAACACTTGAAGAAAATATAACATCCTGGACCAAGTTTGTGTTGTCATAGAGTCATAGAGATCTATAGCACAGAAAAAGGTCCTTCAGCTGATCTAAGCCAATCAAAATCAACCAACTAACAATTCTATTCTCATTTTCCAGCACTTGGTCCATAGCCTTGTGTGCCTTGGCATCACAACAGTTGGTCTAACATCTTCTACAATGTGATGAGGGTTTCTGCCACCACCACCTTACAGGCAGCAAGTTCCCAATTCTCACCACCCTCTGGATGAAACCGTGCTTCCTCACAGCTCCTCAAAACCTTCTTCATAGGTTGAGCTTCAATCTATGCCCCTGATCATTGATCCCTCCATTAAGGGGAAAGGTTTCTTCCTGTCTATCCTCTCCATGCTCCTTTCAGTTCTAAACATTGCAATCATGGCCCCTCTCAATCTCCCCTGCTCCTAAGGGAAACATCCCCATTCCATCCAAACTCACTCTAGCCCCGGCAACAATCTGGTAAAACCCCTCTGCACTCTTTTCAGTGCTATCACATGTCAAATTCAAGTCAGCTTCATCGCTAATTGTAAAGTAACGGATGTTTTAGTGAGGGAGGTGTAATTGCGCGCAGAGAGGGAGGAGAAGTGAGTCACTCAGAGATTGTCATCCAAGATACTCCTGCACCACTCCACTTCTTCTGTGCAATGTCAATTCCAGAACTGAACTCAAACACAAACTCAAGCTATGGTTTAACCAACATTTTATATATTTATTTCCAACTAACCTCCCTTCTCTTAAACTCCATGCTTTAATTAATAAAGGCAAGTATTGCAAGTGCCTTTTCAACCTTTTTTTCTAACTGTCCCAATCCCTTAATGGACACCAAGTAACATTCATGTACACCAAGTTCCCGCTGATCCTCAATGCTTCCCAGGGTCTTAGCGTTCGTCATGTATTCCCTTGCCTTGTTTGTCCTGCCCAAGTACATCAAATCTTATTTATTCATATGTATGTCATTTACCCCTGATCAGTTCCTCTGACCGACCTGTATTGTGTCCTCTTGTAGTCTAAGGTTATCCTCAACATTTGCCATCTCACCATTTTTGTGTCATCCTCAAACTTACTGATCAAACCTACTACATTCAAGCCTAAATCATTTATATAATCCACAAACAGCTATTGTCCCAGTACTGATCCCCATGGGACCCCACTGGACACAGGTTCCCAGTTACAATAAACCCCTCAACCATCACCCTCTGCTTCCTGTTATTCAATCAATTGTTGATCACATTTGTCAGATTTCTTTTGAATCACATGGCTGTTACCTTTCCTATCAGAATCATGTGGGACCTTGTCAAAAGCTTTCTGAATTTCAAATGAACAGGACAAGAAAGGAAACCAAAAGAGCTGCGAATGCTGGAACTCAGAAACAAAAATTGCTGGAAAAAGCTCAGCAGGCCTGGCAGCAACTGTGGAAAGAAATCAGAGTTCACATTCTGCGACCAGTGACTCTTCCTCAGAACTGACTGTGGCTAGGAAAATGCTGGGGTTTTTTAAATGTAGAAGATAGGATGTGGGGTGAGAGTATGGGGTAAATGTTAGGCGTAGATAGAGCCCAAAAAGAGAGAAGAACAGATGGAAAGACAAAGGCGTGAATAACAATCAGTTTGGGAGGGTGAATAGCTATTAATGGGGACTGTTAGTGGATAACACTGGATTGAGTGTAATAGCAGACTGTGTGATAACAAGGCCTGGTGTGTGGGTTGAGATAAGGACAGGAGAGAAAGTGCTTCAAGCCTTAAAATTACTGAACTTCATGTTGAGTCCAGAAGGCTGCAGAGTTCCCAAGCAGGCAACGGGACGACAAACTCTGTCTTACTCTGAATGATGAAGTTCAATTATGGTAGAAAAATATCAGAACTCCAAATCTCATCCAATCTTCAAAAGTAAGGATCATGAAGTTGACTATTCACCCACCAACATCAATGTTATCTATAACCGTTCATCTACCAACATCAATGTTATCTATAATCATTCATCTACCAACATTAACGTAACCTGTAACCTTTCATCTACCAACATCAATGGTACCTACAACTGTTCATCTACAAAAATCAGTGTTACCTGCAACTGTTCATCTACCAACATCAAAGTTACCTGTAACTGTTCATCTACCAACATTAATGTTACCTATAACCATTCATCTAGGAGAAAGTGAGGACTGTAGATGCTGGAGATCAGAGCTGAAAGAGGAAGAGAGCTTCTTCAAGGAAGGCATCCTGCTGCGCTTTTCCAGCAACACATTTTCAGCTATAACCATTCATCTACCAACATCAATGTTACCTATAATCGTTCATCTGCTGAAAATGTGTTGCTGGTTAAAGCGCAGCAGGTCAGGCAGCATCCAAGGAACAGGAAATTCGACGTTTCGGGCAAAAGCCCTTCATCAGGAAACGTCAAATTTCCTGTTCCTTGGATGCTGCCTGACCTGCTGCGCTTTAACCAGCAACACATTTTCAGCTCTGATCTCCAGCATCTGCAGACCTCACTTTTTACTCTATAATCATTCATCTACCAACATTAATGTTACCTGTAACCAATCATCTACCAACATCAATGTTACCTATAACCGTTCATCTACGAAAATCAGTGTTACCTGTAACCGTTCATCTATAGACATCAATGTTACCTGTAACCTTCACCGCAACAGCCACAATATTCAAAAAGCTGGTCAGCATGAGCAATTTAGAAATGGATCCACTATTTTTTTTCAAATTTTATGAATGAAAAAACTAACTTTTTTTTTAATTTAGAAAAGCCTGGTTAAAGTTAATTCATTTGCATCTCGGGGAGAGTTACCCAGTAGGGAAGAGCTCCTTTTTTATATTAATGTTATTGTAACCAAATGAAGATTTGTTGAATAAAGTTCACTCCATTTGAGTAGTTTTGTGAATAACATTCAGAATCACAACCAATGGGGGATCCAGGATCTGTTTATAGTGATCTTCCTATTTTAATTCACTAATAATTGGTTGAACGATTACTTTGAATTTTAAAACATCATTGTTTTTATTATCTATGATTTAAAATGCTCACAAAATTGTCAATTCTGATTGAATTACTTAATCACAGAATTTCATTCATCATGTAGGTAGTTGAAGAAAAATGTTCTGTCCTCAGAGACAGTAGTTTCTTTCTCAGGATTATGGCCAAAATGACAAGGGGTGGGGGTGGGGGGGGTGAAATCATAGGTGGGGTAGCAAGTGTCGTGAACACTCTTAGGTCTCCACAGCTCCATTTAACCAAAGCAGAGGCATTCAAAATTGACCCTAAAAGATAGGAAGTGTAACTATGACATAGAATGTAAACCCTCTAGTTCACTGCAGAGTTACAGCAATGCTATGACTAACCTAGCTCAAATTTACCAACAATTTTTACCAACTGAGCCATTAAAGAAACATGATTAAATCTGAAGATTAGGTTAAAATAGATTAGCTGCTGTTATCTAGTTCAACTTTGTCACAAAGATCAGCAGACAATGCTGGCAGGGACAGCCCTTAAAGAAACAGAGTAAAACCCTTCAAATTGTGATTGATCACTGATGACAGTCACTGTCACCCTTTCATCTTAATTTACCTGCAATGATTCAACAAACCTTTAAACCCAAATAGATATCTACATAGCCAGATAGGGCAGGAATATCTCTGTCTCTGTCTATCTAATAGCATTACTGAAAGCTTGAGAAACATAATTAAGCTCCACAGGAATTAAGCCTACCATTCATATATGTTGAAGCATTAAGTAGATATTCATTATATTGTCATTCTATAATGGAATAAAATGTCCAAAAATTACTTGGCACAGCCCCTAGATGTTCAAGCAGTAATACAACACTTTCACGAACTTTGCTGGAAAACTGGTGGATCATTTGAGTTCCTTTACGGTAAATATTGATTTGTTAAATCCTTTGTGGATATTACAGTTGAGGCAAGGAACAGTTTGAAACCAGTAATTTGACAGGTCCCACTTAGTATGGAGCTGTCAATCCAGCCTCTGTAGAAACTACTATTATAACATATTTGGTAAAAGTACTCCTTGATGTTAATTCCATCCATCTGAAATGTAACATATCAGAAACCATTTTTGAATTGGCAGGCTAATTTTACAACAGGAAGAGATAGAAATACCTGTGAAGACTTAAAATGGGAATCGACCTACATGCATTAGTTGCTGCATTAGAAATACATGCTATCCTCAATTACAAGAAATATACATTCAGAGATTATGCTGCACCAATAATTGCTGCATAATGTTCATAAACGTCAAAGGACTTTGGCTCTCCAGTTAAAATTTGCTCATTTTCATTTAGGAAGTATACTGGTCCTGTTAGAAGTTACTGACCTCTGTTTGTGTGTCCTTAGAAACAATAACTGAAAGAAAAGTGATAAAATGGGGTTGATACAGCAACCTCACAACTATTGTCAGCCTACTTACTGTTGTCTAAATATTAAAAATTTCTGTAATTAGGTTACTTCCATACTTTCTTTTCTTGTTATAGAGTCATAGAGATGTATAGCATGGAAACAGGCCCTTCAGCCTAACTTATCCATGCTAACTAGATGTTCTAAATGAATCTAATTTGCCAGCATATGGCCCATATGTATCTAAACCCTTTCTATTCATATACCCATCCAGATGCCTTTTTAAATGTTGCAATTGTACCAGCCTCCACCACTTCCTCTGGCAGATCATCCCATAAACACTCCACTCTCTGTGTTAAAACAGTTGTCCTTAGGTCCCTTTTAAATCTTTTCCCTTTCATCTTAGACCTATGCCCCTCCAGTTTTGGCCTCCCCGACCACAGGGAAAAGACCTATCCATGCCCCTTATAAACCTTTGTAAGGTCAACCCTCAGCCTCCAACACTCCAGGGAAAACAACCCCAGCCTGTTCAGCATCCCCCTATAGCTCAAACCCACCAACCCTGGCAACATGCTTGTAAATTTTTTCTGAACTCTTTCAACTTTCACAATACCTTTCCAAGAGCAGGGAGACCAGAATTGAACACAGTTATCCAATTTTTGATAATTGTTATAAAAAAGGAACATTCTGTCAAAACCTTTCATCTTATACACCTCAATGGTGACACACTCACAGTCAAATTGATGCAAGCTTAGTTTTGAAATGCAGTACATCAAATCAAATCCTGGGCGATAACGTCTACCCTAATTTTATATTGTATAATATATTGCACTAACTGCACGTTATCCATATTGAACATATTGGCTATTTTTGTTCTTGAAAAGTGTCCAGTTTACCTCAGATTAGGTCCAAAGTTGCATGAGTCTCTACAAGTTTTCTGTGTCGGGCCACACTTGGAGTATTGTCTGCAGATTTGGGCCCCATATCTCAGGAAGGATGTACTGACCCTGGACTGTTTTCAGAGGAGGTTCACAAGAATGGTCCTAGGAATGAAAAGCTTAACTTATGAGGAACATTTGAGGACACTGGGTCTATACTCGATGGAGTTTAGAAGGATGAGCGGGGGATCTAATTGAAACTTACGGAATACTGAATGGCCTGAACAGAGTGGATGTTGGGAAGGTGTTTCCATTGGTAGGAGAGACTAGGACCCGAAGGCATAGTCTTAGAGTAAAGGGAAATATCTTTAGAATGGAGATAAGGAGAAACGTCTTCAGCCAGAGAGTGGAGAATCTATGGAATTCATTACCTCAGAAATCTGTGGAGGCCAGGTCATTGAGTATATTTAAGACTGAGATAGGTTCTTGAGTATTAAGGGGATCAAGGATTACAGGGAGAAAATGGGAGAATAGGGTTCAGAAACTTATAAGCCATGATTAAATGGCAGAGTTGACTTGATAGGCTGTATGGCTTAATTCCTGCTCCTATGTCTTATGGTCTTATGGACATCAGGTTATAGTCTAACTGGTTTATTTGAAATCACAAGCTTTCAGAGCATTGCTCCTTTGTCAGGAGAAAGTCTTCACCTGATGAAGCCGCAATGGTCCAAAAGCTTGTGATTTCAAACAAAAGCTGTTGGACTGTAACCTAATGTCGCGTGACTTCTGACCTGATCCACCCCAATCCAACACCAGCACCTCCACATCATAACACAGAGTACGGTGAAAAGGATAAGGTCCCTCAAAAATTTGGGTGACTAGAAAAGATGGCTACATTTTGTTGTTGTTGTGCAATGAAGGGAATATTTTCACTAATAAGATGCTGCGGTCAAGCCAAAGGAAGTTCCTACCCACCACACAAATGAGGAATGTGTTTTATTAATGTCATTGTCAGTGTGATGTCTGGTATGCAGGTTGTTTGTACCAATGACTGATGGACTGCATCAAACAACACAACCTTTCAGCTGTTTGTAACAGGCAAGGACAGACCATTCTCAAATAGCTCATGTTTACAAAATGCAGAAAATTAAGTCCAACATTAGATATTTTATTGACATTGATAGAAAATTAATTGAAAGACAGGAAACAAAGAGGAGGAATAAGCAGGTCATTTTCAGAGTGACAGCCAATGATTAGTTGGGAGCCACAGAGCTCAGTGTATGGAGACAGCTATTCAGAACATCTGTTAATGCTTGAGATGAGGAAAGTATTGCCAACTTTGCAGACAACACAAAGCTAGTGAACTGTGAAAAGGATGCAAAGATGCTTCAGTGTGATTTGGATAAATTGATGAGTGGGCAATGCATGACAGATGAACTATAACGTGAATAAATGTGACATTATCCAGTTGAAAAATAGGGAAGTTCTAAAGCAAAAGGGATCAGAGGGTATTGGGAACAGTAGGAACAGAATACTGATTTGGATGATCAGCCATGGTCATATTGATTAGTGGAGCAGTTCAATGGGCCAACTGGCCTATTCCTGGAGCTATTTTCTACATTTCCAATTCGAAATGATACTTGCCTTGATCAATTAGGGTCCGCTTACCAATCAGTCAGGACCCTCTTCTCATACGTTATACATCATTGTTGTTTTTAAAATTTGATATTTTTTGTGATTCTGTCCTAATGAGTACATAGGAAAAGTCTCACCAGCATTTTTCATAGAGTCATACTCAAGCTCACTTCAATATTTTAGCACCTTTAATTTCCATTTACTCCAAGTGAATGTGCTAGTTTACTTTGTCTTTGTGTATTATGTACATTTTCTGTGTGAGATCCTTCAGTAAGCCATGTATAGATTAATTCACATTTTCAGCATGGGTAAAACACTGACAGTATCATACTAGCTGTCTGGTCTAGACCATAAGACATGGGAGCGAAAGTAGGCCCACCAGATCTGATAATCCTCATCTTCTACTTCTCTGCTTTTCCTCCAATAACCATTGATGTTCTTACTTATTAAAAATCAGTTTTGAATATATGTAACAATCCAGCCTTGACATCTCTCTGCAGTAAAGATTTCCAAAAACTCTGCATGCATCAAATAAAAAAAGTGAAAGTGGATGAGATTTGTGTGTGCAGTTGAGTCCCTGAATTCTAGTGAACCACATGTACTAAAAATGAAAATGACTGCCATAATTTATCTCAGGGTGAATTAAAGTACATAAGTAGCAACTATCACATACTCCTTCATGATTGTTTTTCTTGGTGTAGGACATAGTGTTACAATCCAGCTGGAGACAAGGAATTTTGCAAAATGAACTTTCACTTAATATTGAAAGGATGAAAAGATGAGATTTCATGCTTTAAATTATTTACAGTAACAAATAAACTTTAAGTGCTGCTGAGTAAACAATATCTTCATATGCAACATAAACCAGATACCATTGAACTCAATACATCCTTTTCACTTTTAGCACAACTGAGAAAACAGACTTCATAGTCAATATTACATTGCCCCTTAAGTAAACATTGCCCCTTAAGCCCTGAAGAAGGGCTCATGCCCGAATCGTCGATTCTCCTGCTCCTTGGATGCTGCCTGACCTGCTGCGCTTTTCCAGCAACACATTTTCAGTCTTAGGTAAACATTCAACTTTCCCAAATCAGTTCCAACTGATGCTTTTCCTATTTCTGTTTGGGAAATTCTAACTCCAGGAATGGCATTCATGATGAGAGCATTCCTGAAGATCCTTTCAGCCTCATTTGAACTCCTCAAGAATTGGTCTTTTCAATCCAAACTGATATTATGCAATAAAGGGAACATCTTCACTAATAAGTCAAAAGAAGTTACAACTACCGCACAAATGAGGAATGAGTTTTATTAATGTCAAGTATTTATATTTATTCTGGTGTGGTGTGGTGAGATTTTCAGACTCTATAGTCTCTGGCAGAATGCCTGTCTGGGATATACAGTGATATTTTAAAAAGATTGTAACTCAGTATCATGTAAGTTTCCTCTTTACCATCCTACCTCAAATACGATCATCATAGAAATGGGAAGCTTATGTTGAATCTACTGTTAGCACAAAGACTGCTGACATTGTCTCTATGTTTAAGCACCTTCTTCCTTCTGTCCAGTATAACAACCTGCACCCACTTAAATTGTTAACAATTGAACCACCCAGCTTGCTGTCAGTCAGACTTTAGAACAGGTCACAAGACCCATTTCATTTTATTTGAAATTAAAGGCATTTCAAAAACATAACAATCTTATCAACTTCATAATTGTAACATTACATGCAAACCATAACAAGCATTAAGAAGCTCACCTGAATTATTTTCAAAAATCAGGGTGATATTATTCAAAGCTTGGGCAATTGGGTGGATCAAATGTAATCAAGTAGATTGTACAAAGAATTTGAATGATGTGGAGGTGTCAGTGTTAGACTGGGTTGGACAAAATTAAAAATCACTCAACACCAGGTTATAAATATGAAGAATATGGAGAAAATGGATTTGATTGGTTACCTAATTTTCTTTTGCACTTTTAAACATATTATAAAGGTAAAGACCCCCTCCATTTAGGCTTTTTAAATACATCTGGCAACAAAGCACATTAAAGATAATGAATTGTAATCCTAGGACTCACAAAGCACAATCTAACCTATATTTTCCATCCAATTACAAATTAAAACTCAAAAAAATTCATCTACACCCACACAAATAAGTGGACTCAGAACATTTTATCCACACACACACACATATATATATATGGTTTTATGGAAACCCTTCTTTTAAATCTTTCTGTTCCCTATATTAAACTTTACTTTTTAGAAATTGAATTAATATACTGCCAATGCTCAGAAATTAAATGATTTGTTCATGTGTATAAAACCCGTTGAGTGCAGAAGGAGGCAATCAAATCTGCACTGACCCACTGACCATATCCCGTAGTCCAAAATTTCCTATGGCTAAATCAATTTAACACATCCCTGAACACTACAGGGCAACCCAGTTAACCTGCACATCTTTGGAATGTAGAAGGAAACCAGCACACCTGGAGAAAATCCAGGTCACAGGGAAAATGTGCAAACTCCACACAGATAGTCGCCCAAAGGTGGAATCGAACCCAGGCCCCTAGTGCTATGAGGCAACAATGCTAACCACTGAGCCACTGCATACAGTCTACCCTTTTTTTTTGGATTTGACCAAAAAATTAGATTTCTCAATGAAGTAACTTTGCAAACTGCACCGGAAAATAGATCATATGATATTCCAGATTAACCATTTAATTTCCCATGTAGAATCACACATCCTCAGATAGTTTCTGTTTATTCATTCACAGATTGTAGGTATCACCAACTAAACCAACATTTATTGAGCAAGGCTGATTGTCCTTGAGAAGATGGTTGTGAGATGTGTTTGTGAACTGTGGCAATCTATGATGGACACATACACTGTTCCAGAATTTTGACCATTACAGTGCAAGAATTTAGTTCCAAGTAGGAGTGATGTGTGTTGGAGGGAAGCTTTCAAGTTGTGGTGCTCCCATGCAAGTATTGCTCATGATCCTACGAGGCACGTCTGGTGATGTAAGAGTAAATGCACACCCCCTGAGGTTCAAGTAGACCCTGAAATTGAATAAATAATGCTTTTCTTGTTCTAAAACTGAATCTGACCTAGAGAGCATCGATCCATTGCACAGAGCGGGATACCAAGGTAAGAGAACTTGAAGGTAAGAACTTGAACGTAGGATCTCCTTAAGTGGATGGGAGCCTGATACCGCAAACTTGATTATTTTATGTCTCCAATCCCATACATGACTAAGATAGCTTTGTCTGTGAGTTTTTACCCAATTGTTGAGAACACCACCAAAATTAAATTCAGCCCAGAACATGCAAATCACTGCTTCCACTTTGGAGAAGCATAAGTTAACCTACTAGCTGTACATCTTTCTTAAATTAATAACTGCAGTTAATCTTAAGAAGACACATTGTCAAATGAATATAAAGATTATTCTGATCAGGCACTAGTGAACTGAGTGAACAAAATCATGCATTACCACTCGTGTCATTTCCTGGGCTTGGCCTCCAAAGTCAATAAGACCATAAGACCATAAAACATAGGAGTGGAAGTAAGGCCATTCGGCCCATCGAGTCCACTCCGCCATTCAATCATGGTTGATGGGCATTTCAACTCCACTTACCAGCTTTCTCCCCGTAGCCCTTAATTCCTTGAGACAACAAGAATCTATCAATCAATAACATCTTGACTAGTCAGTAAAGCTCATTCACCCGACAGACTACTGTAGGAATTGTAACTTGTTTATGCTGCATATTCTAGTACATATTATGTCAAATTAACTAACAACAAAGTTGATATGAGAAACAATTTCTATATTTAAATGGTTTTATTATAATATTGCAATGATTTTCTCTGCTTGATTAATCACATTAACTTGGGATTTTCAAGCTCAAATCTTCTTCTGAAAAACCAGAAGCAATTGGATTAACACTTCATGAATTGCTACATATAGAAATCTAAGACAAAATGCTTCTGCTGACAAGAGATTTGCAATTTATCGCAAGTAGTGATAAGTGGTGGGTCTTGAGTTGCATTTATGTGGGGTTGATTGCTGCTGGCAAATGTTTGATTGATAGAACTGAACCTATAAAGAAATGGCTGAAGTAACTTGCTTTAAAGGAAACCTTGATTTGACCCTGGCGACCTGAGAGTGATCAACCTGATAGTAGTTATTTTAAAAGCAATGAGTTTACACAATGGTCCCCACTGTTCCTTCGTGCACACAAATATCTACCTAACACTGATCTCATGGGGTAACCTCTCTGTCAAAGTGTTCCTAGCACTTTGATCTCAGGGCTTCTTGTATAACTGGGAAATGTGGACCTATGGCCTGTGTAAACTGGACTTGAGTAGTAGGACACACAAAGTGGTTGTTAAGCTTGATTCCTCTGTTTGTGAAGTATATTGTATACTAAGGCAAAATGAGCACACAGAAACCTTGACCAAACAGTGTCTCTGGCTTAGTATTAAAGAAGGATTAGGCATTATGATTGCTGGGTTGTATGCTTTGAAATCAATGGATGATTTGTGACTTTGGCAAAAAAAAAACAAATACTAATACAAAGACTTCTGAACCATTTTATTTTTGGCCATTTTTAATTTCCAACATGTCTGTTGCTCATCCAATTACCAATTCACTTGAACAGCAACTTTTTTCCCTGATGATGTATTGGTGCAGATAAAACAAACAGATGAAGTCAATTAATCGTAATCTTTTCCATTCTTTTCCGCTGAAACCTAGAATACTGGCTTTTCTCTTGCTTGCATTTTGTTGGTAGTTTATTTCAAAGATCTTGGAGAATAGTTCTCAACTAATGGAACATTTAAAATGCATGTAGAATGCCATGGTGAGTCCATCATTTGCCATCATTAAAATAACGTGGCCGGGTTTCCTTTATTCCTTTTCCCTGATCTTCTGCCAGAGCTTCTGCATAAATTTGGTGTTGAGTTTGGAGAAATGCATTAGTTGCTCTTTTCAGCCAACACCATCATTCCATTGGGAGTTCTGCTAATCTCCCTGTGAAATCACCATTCAAGGATTGAGAGAACTCCCATGTAAGTTCAAGGTGATATTATTTTATCGACAACACTTGTTCTAGTGATTCACTAATCTGTGTGTGCATGCCATTAATTTCAAAAGTTGCATTGCTAGTGGTGTTTATTGCTACACATACAAATAAGAGAAAGTGAGGACTGCAGATGCTGGAAATCAGAGTTGAGGGTATAGTGCTGGAAAAGCACAGCAGGTCAGGCAGCATCCGAGGAGCAGGAGAGTCGACGTTTTGGGCATAAGCCCTTCATCATGAATTCCTGATGAAGGGCTTATGTTCGAAACATCGATTCTCCTGCTCCTCGGATGCTGCCTGACCTTCTGTGCTTTTCCAGCACTACACTCTACACATACAAATAGGTTTTATTTATAATGCACATTTTAATTTGTTACTCAGCAGGTAGCACAATTGATATACAAAGAATGCATTTTGCTTACATCCTTTTGTCTCAAACATTTCATCCATAAAAGTTAAAAGCAACCTCCAACTGAATGGATTATGTCAGAGTCGAAGTAAAAGAGGAGAACAAATTAATCATTCTGAAATAACAAATCTAACCCTCCGAAATGGACAGTCACCTATAGCACTGAGCAAAATGGGAGTCAATGAAATTACTCAAAGCATGTTTGGAAAACCCTTCAGCTCCTACTCTGGTCTCTCTAAAATAAAACAAAGAACTCCAGTTGCTGGAGATGTGAAACGAAAACAGAAATTGATGGTGAAACTCAGCAGGTTTGGCAACAATGGTAGGAAGAAAGCAGAGTTAATATTGTGAGTCTGGTAACGCTTCATCAGAACTAACTCTTCATCAATTCTGAAGATGAAGAGTCACCGGACTCAAAACATTGATTCTGCTTTCTTCCAGAGATACTGCTCAACCTGCTGAGTTTCCCCAGCAATTTCTGCTTTGGTTTCTCTCTGGATATTGAGAAGTGGAATTACTGGAGACCTAGGGCTCAATATGTACAGACCATTGTCAATGTTTTAAGGTGGTTAGATGACAGTCAGACTGAAATTCCTCCCACTGTCTGTTTTCTATGACAGTTGAACCTTCTGCATTGAGATTCATCCATTAAGATGGCAGCTTCTTGGTACAATCTGTATTACCAAGCGAGAAGTCCACTAATGCCCACTTGTAAAGGTAATGCCTCTGATAGGAATCTCAGTGGTCCGCACTATTGCCTCACAGTGTCAGAAATTCAGCTTCAATTCCAGTCTTGGGTGACTATGTGGAGTTTGCACATTTTCTCCCTGTCTGTGTGGGTTTCCCTTGGATGCTCTGATTTCCTTTTTCAGTCCAGGGCTGAACAGGCTTAGTGGTTTATCTGTGGTAAATGTAGGGTTACGGGGATTGAGTAGGGGGTTAGGTTTGGGTGGTATGCATTTCAGAGGGTCAGTGTAGATTCAATGGGCCGAATGGCATCTTTCCACACTGAAGGGATTCTATGCTTTTTGAAATAATTATTTGTTCCCCGAAATTGGAGCCTTGTAGTATAAATCACATCAGTTGGAAAACTGGATTGTAAGCGACAAGAATGATTTCAGATGGAGGACGGGCAAGATCATTGTCAGAAGTAATCAGCTCAACAACAAGGTAAAGCTAAATGGTGCCACAACTAATCAGTCAGGTGCTATTTGACCTCAACATTAACTGCACGTGAATTGAGGCAGAAAAGTTATGAGATGACATAAGACTTTCTGAGAATTACAGCTGCAGATATGTTTATTCAGTATTTTTGCTCAAAATAGTTACGTTTAACAAATAGGTGCCAGATTTGGCTCAGTGATAGTACTTATACATAGGAGCTAAAAGGTTTTGGATTCAAACTCAACACCAGAGACATGCATACATGATCTAGAAAGTGTCACGCTGGCATCGAATCAAATTCAAGAAAGCTGAATTTGCAAAGGTGACAGATGTTTTCAGGACCGTTCGAGCAATTGGGTCATCAGCAAAGCAGAGAAAAAAAGTTCAAAATCAACCTCATGCAAAATGAATTGGTATGCCGATAGAATTAAACTAAGCACACAGAGTTATCAAAATCAAATTGCTTTAAGCAAAATTAGACTCAAACAAAAATACTTTCACAGGATAAAAGATCTTAGGAGAAGAATGCCGGGATCAAATTCAGCTAAAAGTGATAAAAGGCTAAAGGAGATTGAGATGAAGATAGAAGATGACCAAAGTGACAACTTTAAGGGAATAAGAACAAAAAAAAGCATATCCCAATATTCACCGAGGAAACTGCTACTAAAATTCACTACGCTGTGGCATTGTGGGAATATTACTGGGATAGTAATCCAGAATCTCAGACTAATCTTCTGGGAACATAGGTGGAAACAACAACTGGAGATCTATGAATTTAATAACATTCTGGAACACAATATAAACTGGCCTGATGGTAACTATGTCACGAAGCATTGTTGATTGTTGGAAATCCCCATCTGATTCACTAATGTCCTTTATGGGACCCGACAGGCTGAGTGGTCTACTTCAACTTATACAAACATTTCAGACTTGACAAAAACATTGAAAAATTCCACAATGCAGCAGGGAATTGAAAAAAATCAGTTTTCCTGTCACCACACAGCTGAATAACACATTGCAATTCCAAGGTTTGATATTCCCAGTCTCTTACAATTACCTTAGATGGTCTTCCTGCAATCACTGCTCTCCTTTCCATTCCCCTTGTGAATGTTAGATTGCAGAATCACCCGAGTGTGTTTAATCATAATGCAATGGAAACTGTGCCACAATGCATTTATTAAACATTGAGATTACAATCTCTGTGAGTGTGTACTCATCAGGACCACATGAGAGGAATCAAACAATAAAACTGACTTCCATATGGCGCTCCATATGCTGCCAATGAGAGATTGTGTGGCTGAGATTAAAGAATTGAGGTCACTTCATTAGATTGGGCTACAATAATGATGTTTAATCCTGCAGTCCTCAAAACTCCAAAGTTAAATGAAAATATTCATAACAAATGTGAATACGGAATCAATTTTCAAAAAATCCTAAGGGTTTAGGATGGGCCAAATGAATCATGTTAGAAAAAGAAATACTTCAGGAAACAGCAGATATAAGCAAAATATGTTATAATCAATAACATTGCCATAGAATGCTAACCAATCCATCACCTCATCACACATTGTAAAACCACAAGACCATAAGACATAGTAGTAAGAGTAGGTTATTCAGCCCCTGCAGCCTCTTCTGCCATTCAGTGGGATCATGGCTGATCAACATTCCTCATATCCATTTCTCAGTATTTCCATTGATTCCCTTCTGATCAAGAATTTGTGTTGCCCCACAGCCGTCTGTGGATAGGAGCTCTATAGACTCCCCTGAGAAAAGGAAACCCTCCTTATCTCAGTATTCAATTGGCGTCCCTTTACTCTGAGATTAAAATAGAAACATAAAAACTTGGTACAGGAGTATGCCATTCGGCCCTTCAAGCCTGCACCACTAGTCATTATGACCATGGCTTATCGTGCACGTCTAGTATCCCACTCTTGCTTTCTCACTCTAGCCCTTATGCATTCCAGTCCTAGACTCTTTCATGAGGGGAAGCATTCACTCAGCATTTACCATGCCAAGCCCTTTGAGCATCTTGTAAGTTTAAATGAGATCTTCACTCATTTGTTCAGACTCCTAAGAATAGAGTTCCAAATTATTTAGCCTTTGTTCATAAGGCAATCTATTCATATCAGCATTCATCTTAATGAAAAACCAAAAACACTGTGGATGCTGGAAATCAGGAAATAAACATCCAGTAGGTCTTTAAACATCTTTAAGAGAAAGCAGAATGGATGTTTTGGGTTGAGTGACTTTCAGAACAATTCTGGACCTGAAATATTAATTCTGCTTTCTCTCCACAGTATCATCCAAGTGAACCTTCTCTGAACTGCCTTCAATGAAATGATATCTTAAAACTGGCCCCAATAATCCAGATGTGGTCTCCCCAGCACCTTGTACAGTTGCAGTAAGACTTCCCTTCTCTTATACTCCAACCCCTTTGAAATAAGGGCCAACATTCCATTAGCCTTCCTGATTACCTGCTTCAGCTATGTGCTAGCTTTCCGGTTTAGATACAAATACTCCCAAGTCCTTTTCAGTTGCAGCTTTCTGATGTGTTTCCCCATTTAAATACAATGTTCTTTTGTTCTCCTTTCCAAAATGAACAATTTCATATTTTCCCACATTATACTTCATTTGCAAACATCCTGCCCACTTACATAACCTATCAACATTTCTTTGGAAACTGTTTGCATCCCTCTCATAACTAGCCTTTCCACCTATTTTTCTGTTGTCTGCAAATTTGGCAAAAGTGCATTTGCTTCTGTCCTCCTAGTCATTACTGTATATTGTAAACAGTTGTGGTCCCAGTACTGATCCCTGTAGAATCCAATAGGGCACAATCACCAGCCTGATAAACAACCCCTCATCCCCATTCACTGTTTCCTGCTGATGAGCCAATTCTCTACCCATCCCAATATACTACCTCAGACACCTTATGGCAACCTTCTGTGAAGTCCCCTTGCTGAATGCTTTCTGGAAGTCCAAACACCATGCATTCACTGGTTCCCCTCTGTCCGCTGTGATTGAGACTTACAGTGTCATAGAGTTACAGAGTCATGCAGCATGGAAGGACGTCTTTCAGTCAAACTACTCCATGCCGACCAAATTTCCCAAACTAAGCTAGTCCCACTTGCATACATTTGCCCCATATCCCTCTAAACCCGTCCAAACATCTTCTAAATGTTCTAACTATACTTTCATCCATCACTTCCTCTGGAAATTCATTCCAAGTATGAAGCATCCTCAAAAAACTCAAATGAATTAGTAAGACACAATTTTCCTTTAGTGAAGCCAAGACATCTCTACTTGATTAGATAATGACTTTCCAAATGTTCTGCTATTACAACATTAATATTTGATTTCAATACTTTTCCAAGCATAGGTGTTAAGCTAATTGGACTGCCATTATCTACATTTTGTCTTCCTCCCTTTTTGAATAGGGATGTCACTTTAATAGTTTTCCAATCATCTGGTACGTCTCCAAAATCCAGGGATATTTGAAAAATTGCAACCAATGCATTCACTATCGATCTCTTTTAGGATTGTGGATGCAGGCTATCAGATGACTTACCTGTCTTTAGCCCCATTAGTTTGATAGTACTTCTCTTCTGATGATGGTAGTAGTTAATTCTTAGAGTAAAAAATGAGGTCTGCAGATGCTGGAGATCACAGCTGCAAATGTGTTGCTGGTCAAAGCACAGCAGGCCAGGCAGCATCTCAGGAATAGAGAATTCGACGTTTCGAGCATAAGCCCTTCTATTCCTGATGAAGGGCTTATGCTCGAAACGTCGAATTCTCTATTCCTGAGATGCTGCCTGGCCTGCTGTGCTTTGACCAGCAACACATTTGCAGTAGTTAATTCTTACCCCATATTCTTTAATATTAAAGGGATGTTCATCAGTATCTTTCATCATAAAGACATTTTCAAAATATCTGTTTAACTCCTCCGCCATTCCCTTGTTCCCCACAACCATCTCTTCAGATTTGTTTACTAAAGGGTCGCTGTTTACTTTGACCTCATTCCTTTTTTTTTGTATAATTAAAGAAGCTCTTATTGTCTGTTTCTATATTTCTTGTTACTTTGCCCTGATAGTTTATTTTCTCTGTCTTTATTAACAGTTTAGTCCCATTTTGCTAGATTCTGAATTTATGCCTATTTTTAGGTCTGCCATTCACTTTTGCTTTCTTATATGTTTTTTTCTTTCAAGTTAATGATCTCTTTAACCTACTTGGTTTATCCCTCTCCTAGAATCTCTCCTCCTTCCTGGGATATACTTTCACTGAGAGTCATGAATTATCTCCTTACATATCTGCCACTAATTGATGTCATTCCTGCTACTCCATCCACCCAGTGCACTTCAGCTAATGTTTTTTTTAGATTACTTATAGCGTGGAAACAGGCCCTTCGGCCCAACAAGTCCACACCGACCCGCCGAAGCACACCCACCCAGTCCCATTCCCCTGCACCTAACACAACAGGCAATTTAGCATGGCTAATTCACCTAACCTGCACATTTTTGGACTGTGGGAGGAAACCGGAGCACCCAGAGGAAACCCACGCAGACACGGGGAGAATGTGCAAACTCCACACAGTCAGTCACCTGAGTCAGGAATTGAACCCAGGTCTCTAGCACTGTGAGGCAGCAGTACTAACCACTGTGCCACCATGCTGCCCACTAACTATGCTTATTTCTTTGCAATGCCCTTTATTCAAGTTAAACATGGTTGTTTCTGACTTAAGCTTCTCACTCTCAAATTGAATATTAAATTCTATCATTTTCTGATCACTGTTTCCGAGGTGACCCTTTACTCTAAGGTCATTCATTACATCTGCCTCTTTATCCATTACTGGATCCAAGGTAGCCTGCTTCCTGGTTGACTCCATGATGCATTGTTCTAGGAAACTATCCATAATGCACTCTGTTGTCATAGCTACTCTTTCTAATTTGATTAACCCAATCAACATGAAGATAAAAGTCACTCATAATTATTACTCTATTCTTTTCATATACTCCTATTATTTGGTGATTCATTGCCTTTCCTATAGTTTGGGGGCCAACACATTGCTTCTAGCAATGCCTCCCTTCCCTTGTGTTTTACCCGACTCAAATGAGCCTCAATCATCTCTCATCATGGTCCTTCTTTCATCGCTTATTAACAGTGCTACCTCATCACCTTTTCCATTCCTTCTTTTTTTTCAAAAGGTCAAACATGCCTGAATGTTAAATTCCCAGCTTTCAGCTCCTTATAACCATGTTTCTGTAACGTGTATTAAATCACATCTTGACTTGCTCCTCTAGTTTATCTGCCATGTCCTGAATGCTCTATGTGTTCAGATTAAAAGCCTTTAAAGTTTGTTCAGTTGTTGAGTTTCTCTACACTATTTTTTGTTTCCTTGGTACAAAATGGCATTCACATATTTTATCCCATTTTTTTATTTTGTGGTTACAGTCATCCCCAAAATGAACCTGCAATCCTACCGTCTCCTTTTTCTTTGATTTTCCAAGTTTCCATGCAGTTAAACCAAACACACTAACCATACACCCACTGCCCCACCCAGCCCCTACCATTTAGTTTAAATCCATAAATACAGCTCTTGTTACACGATTCTCCAGGATTCTGGTACCAGCCTGATTCAGGTAGTGCCAATCCTATCAGAACAGCTCTCTCGTTCCTCACAAGATGTTGTGATGATGAGTGTTGCAGGTCGAGGGATTTGGGACACAGTGCTATGTGAACTCAAATTCAAACCCATTTCTCCCTCAGTACTCTTTGTTGCACATGTTTACCTCTTCATCTTGTTGACCCTGTGCCAATTGCTTAGGATGTAATATGAGGAATATTGTCTTTTTTGGTTCTGCTTTATAATTTAGCATTTTTATTTTACTCATATCCACTCAGCAGAGTGAATTCTTTCCTTTTTTTTGCTTATATTGTTGTTACCTAACAACACTTGGACCTCTCCCCTCTCACTCCAAGTTCCTCTGCAGCCCAGATGGGATATTCTGAACCTGGGCACCAGGCAGACAACACAGCCTGCGGGACTCTCCACCCTGACCACAAGGAACAGTGTCTCTCCCCCTAACTATACGATCCCCAATGAAAACATCATTTCTCTTTTCTCCCCTCTCTCGAATGGCTCCCTGTACCAAGTTGCTATGATCAGTTTGCTTATCCTCCCTACAGCCTCCACTCTCATCCACACGGTGAACAAGAATCTCAAACCAAATTAGACAAACTCAAGGACCTAAGGCTCCTTCAGCTCTACCTCTTGAACCCCTCTACCTGCCTCGTTGGTAGTTACACCTTCCTGTCCCTGACCACTGACTAAATTCAAGGTAGTTAATCTAAGGGGCGTCAGGACTGGGGATGAGGCTTGGATGAGTAAAGCTGTTTTATTCAGTTTAGTTCCAAATAACATGTGAGAACCTTCTGCAGGTAGATGAAGTTTTACTAGTGGCTATTTGCTGGAGTTTCTTTTGGATCGATGCAGTTAGTTGAGGTGCAACTGCGGCAGCTCTCACATTCCTGGCATGAACCTGATGGTCTGACTTTAGGGCCAGCAACCCTTGTGATGATGTTCCAGTTATAACTTTACAGAGGACTGAGAGCCTGGCCAGGTCTATTCCGTCATGCAGACTGTGGATTCTGGCACTAAGTTGTCCATTCCTCATCAAGTTCAGAGATTAAGTTGTACTACATCCAGGAACGATGGGATATATTTTCACTGTAACCTACCCAAACAGACCTATAATGTTCCATCAGTGGGCTAACATGGTTTGCAGAACTTGGCTGTCGATGAGGGATGATAGTGCCAAGTTTTACTCATGTGTCCTAGATCATGAAATTAAAACATTTTGTTTAAAGTCAACAATTTAAAGACAAATATGCTTTCAGGACAAATAAATTGCCCTGAGATATGGCATGATTAAATCAGTGCAACAGATAACCACGGAGGCTAAAATTCAAGCAGGAAGGGCCAGAATAATAACACAAAGACAACCAAGAATTGAAGTACTTATCTATGGGAATAATAATGAGTTTGTTAGCATATTCACATTAAATTGCTGTGTATACAAGTTTATTTTGCTTACTAATTTAGTTATAACATAAATGGATTAGTGAGGCAACTGGACTAGCATCTAGGTTTGCATTATTACAATCCAGCTGGAATTCTTCTGCATTCTCACATCTACTGAGTATTTCAAAATGCTTTATAAACAATGAATTAATTTTGAAGTATCACTGATGGAAGGTGAGAAAAACAGAAGTCAGTTTACACTCAGTAAGCTCCCACAGTCACCAGATTATCTACTTTTGAGATGTTGAATGAGGGACACGTATTGCTCAGGATATTGGCAATAACCCGTATTCTTTTTCTAAATATTACCATGGAATCCTTTATACCCACCCAAGCAGGGCAATGTTACCTCATTTTACATATGCAGGAAGGTAAGAACTAGGCGCAGGAGTAGGCCATTTGGTTCCAACAAGATCATGGCTGACTTATCCGCTCACTGACTCTAATCCTTAATTCCTGTATGCTTGCCTTTAATCACAACCTTTGGGTGAGGAAGTTCTTCCTCAACTCAGTCCTAAATCTGAACCCTATGCCCCCTAGTTTTAATTTCACCTGCCAGTGGAAACAACCACCCTGATTCTATCTCATCCATCCCCTTCATAATTTTATGTTTTTATAAGAACCCCCCTCATTCTTCTAAATTACAATGAGCGCAGTTCCAGTCTACTCAGTCTCTCCTCATAAGTTAACCCCCTCAAATCTGGAACCAACCTAGTGAACTTCCTCTACTAGTTTTAAAGTTTAATCTGAAAGGTGGCACCTTAGATAATGCTGTGCTCCTTCAGTGCTTCACTCGAGTGCCTGTCTTGATATTCATGTACAAGTTTTCAATTGAGATTTGAGCCCAGTCTCAAATTATTGAACAGTGAATATCTATGTGAGGGATCACTTATCCATGTCCACATCCTGACATCTGAATGTCATGATTAATATCCAAGTACAATGTAAACTTCAAAATAGGAAAGTGTGAATCTTTCTGTTCATTCTTAAGCATGTTGAATAGTCTTTCCTGAAGGATAAAGTCATTTCAATAAAGAATGGTATTTCTGAAAATTACTTTTCCCTTAAAATTGTTTGCAACATTCCAAACAATTCTGAGAGGACTCAGGAATAAAATAAAAGTGTAAATATAATTTTTGTTGTTGTCAGCCACTTTATTAGCTCCTTTTGTTTTTCCATAAGAGACCATAAGATTTAAGAGCAGATTTAAGCAATTCAACCCATTGAATCTACTCCACTATTTGATCATGACTGACATGTTTCTTAACTCCATTCTCCTGCTTGCAACCCTTGATTCTCTTACTAATTGAGAAACTATCTATTTCTGCTTTAAAGGCACTTAATGATTTGGCCTCCACAGCCTTCTACTGCAGTGAGTTCCACAAAGTCAACACTCTCTGGTTGAAGAACTTCCATCTCATCTCAGTTCTAAAGTGTCATCTCTTCACTCTGATGTCATGCCCTCGAGTCCTAGCCTCTCCTAGTAGCGAAATATCTTCTTTCAATTCTTCTTGGTAAATTGAGTGATTGAAGATTCCTGTTCATCTTTGTAGCTGAGTTCCATGGAGTTTGTTGTCCTGGTTCAAGTGCATTAATTCAATGGAAGCATCTGCATTGAAAGAAATCATTTGGAATCACCTTCAGAGAATGAAGAAATTAACTGTCTTCTATTTGTTATAAAATCTAGACCTTATAGATAGTTTTAACCTTTTTCTACTTTCTCGTTTATTTACAGGTTTCAGAACTTTGCTAAAGAAAATAATTTCCAGTTTTATTTATAAGAAGAAGAAAGAAATACTAAAGCATATGACTCTTTCTTCAACTCACTCAAGGCAAATAAAACGAAGAAAAATAATTGCGTGCTTGAACCGTTGACAAGGTGTATTATAATGAAATATTAATGGTAACTCTCACATTGCAGTTTTGGAATAGTTCAGTGCACAGGTCCAAACTTAAGAATGTCCCTAGCTACCACAGTTCATACTGTATTTCATTTTATAGCATTGTCTGGGCTCAGATTAAAATTCTTGACCCCCTGCAGCACATCAACAAGTTAGCTTTTTAACAAATGATGGGGCACAACTTCTGGTGAAAGTCTGCTTTACTTCGACCGTATGTTCAGAATGTTGGAGTTCAAATATCTCCTATTGTGTGCACAACAAGCATAGGAACAACTAAGTTCTCCTCTATGATGTGCAATTGTCTTAAAAGTAATCTTAAAGTGAAGGAAAATGTTACCTGATTCCACACCACCATCTGGACTTGAACCAAGTTATCATGTCGACTTTTCAGACCTGACCAGGTTGTTCCTGATGATTGGAGGAGTCCAGACCCAGGTGTCATAGTTTAAGGAAAAGGATTAAACCGAGGTAATGAAGAAGGCATTTGGTACATAGAACATTGAACATTACAGTGTAGTACAGGCCCTTCGGCCCTCGATGTTGTGCCAATCTGTCAAACCAATCTGAAGCCCATCTAACCTAAACTATTCTATTCTCGTCCATATGCCTATCCAATGACCATTTAAATACCCATAGAGTTGGCGAGTTTACTACTGTTGCAGGCAGTGTGTTCCACGTCCCTGCTATTCTCTGAGTAAAGAAACTACCTCTGACGTCTGTCCTATATCTATCACTCCTTAATTTAAAGCTATGTCCCCCATGCTAGCCATCACCAGCTGAGGAAAAAGGCTCTCACTGTCCACCCTATCTAACCCTCTGACTATTCTTATATGTCTCAACTAAGTCACATCTCAACCTTCTTCTCTCTAACGAAAACAGCCTCAAGTCCCTCAGCCTTTCTTCATAAGACCTTCCCTCCATACCAGGCAACATCCTGGTAAATCTCCTCAGAACACTTTCTAAAGCTTTCACATCCTTCTTATAATGCAGTGACCAGAACTGTACACAATATTCCACATGTGGCCACACTAGAGTTTTGTATAGCTGCAACATGATCTCATAGTTCCAAAACTCAATCCCTCTACCAATAAAAGCTAACACATTGTATGCCTCCTTAACAACCCTATCAATCTGGGTGGCAGCTTTCAAGGATCTATGTATCTGGACACCAAGATCTCTCTGCTCATCTACACTACCAAGAATCTTTCCATTAGCCCAACACTCTGCATTCCTGTTACTACTCCCAAAGTAAATCAACTCACACTTTTCCACATTAAACTCCATTTGCCACCTCTCAGCCCAGCTCTGCAGCTTATCTATGACTGTCTATAACCTACAACATCCTTTGTCACTATCCACAGCTCTACCGACCTTTGTGTCATCTGCAAATTTACTAATCTATCCTTCCTTGCCCTCATCCAGGTCATTTATAAAAATGACAAACAACTGTGGAGATCCAAAACAGATCTTTGTGGTAATCCACTAGTAACTGACCTCCAGGATGAACTTCTCCCATCAACCATCACCCTTTGACTTCTTTCAGCTAGCTAATTTCTGATCCAAATCACTAAACCTCCCTCAATCCCATGCCTCCTTATTATGTGCAATAGCCTACCAAGGGGAACCTTATCAAACGCCTGACTGATATCGAAGTACACCACATCAACTGCTTTACCCACGTTCACCTGTTTGGTCACCTTCTCAAAGAACTGAATAAGGTTAGTGAGGCACAACCTACCCTTCACAAAACCATGCTGACAATCCCTAATCAACTTATTCCTTTCTAGATGATTATAAATTTTATCTGTTCTAACTCTTTCCAACACTTTACCCACAACCGAAGTAAGGCTCACAGGTCTAGAATTTCCAGGATTGTCTCTACTCCCCTCCTTGAACAAGGGAACAACATCTGCTATCCTCCAGTCTTCTGGCACTGTTCCTATAGACAATGATGACATAAAGGTCAAAGCTAAAGGCTCGGCAATCTCCTCCCTAGTTTCCCAGAGAATCCTAGGATAAATCCCATCCGGCCCAGGGGACTTAGCTATTTTCACACTTTCCAGAATTGCTAACTCTTCCTCCTTATACACCTCAATCCAATTGAGTCTAGTAGCCTGTATCTCAGTATTCTCCTTGCCCACCTTGTCTTTTTCTGGTGTGAATACTGATAAAAAGTATTCATTTAACACTTCCCCTATCTCCTCTGACTCTGCATGCAACTTTCCACAATTATCCTTGATTATCCCTAATCTTACTTTTGTCATTCTTTTATTCCTGATATACTTATAGTAACCCTTAAGGTTTTCATTGATCCTACCTGCAAACAAATTCTCATGTCACCTCCTGGCTCTTCTTAGCTCTCTCTTTAGGTCTTTCCTGGCTAACTTGTAACTCTCAAGCATCCTAACTGAGCCATCACACCTCATCCTAACATAATCCTTCTTCTTCTTAAGAAGAGATTCAACTTCTTTAGTAAATCACGGCTCCCGCACTCGACCACTTCCTCCCTGCCTGACAGGTACATATTTATCAAGGACTTACAGTAGCTGTTCCTTGAATAAGTTCCACATTTCAATTGTGCCCATCCCCTGCAGTTTCCTTCACCGTCCTTTGCATCCTGTATCTTGCCTAATCGCATTGCAACTTCCCCCAGGTATAACGTTTGCCCTGCGGTATATACCTATCCCTTTCCATCACTAAAGTAAACATAACTGAATTGTGATAACTATCACCAAAGTGCTCACCTACCTCCAAATCTAATACCTGGCCGGGTTCATTACCAAATACCACATCCAATGTGGCCTTGCCCTTTGTTGGCCTGTCTACATACTGTGTCAGGAAACCCTCCTGCACACATTGAACAAAAACTGACCCATCTAAAGTACTGGAACTATAGTATTCCCAGTCAATACTTGGAAAGTTACAGCCCCCATAACAACTACCCTGTCACTCTCGCTCCTATCGAGGATAATCTTTCCTACTCTATCCTCTACATCTTTGGAACTATTTGGAGGCCTATAGAAAACTCCCAACAGGGTAACCTCTCTTTTCCTGTTTCTAATCTCAGCCCATAATACCTCAAAGGAGTCCTCAAACGTCCTTTCTGCTACCTTAATATTGTCCCGGACTAACAATGCCACAACACTCCCTCTTTTACCATTTTCTCTGTTCTTACTGAAACATCTAAATCTCACAACCTGAAATAATCATTCCTGACACTGCTCTACCTATGTCTCTGAAATGGCCACAACATCGAAATCCCAGGTCCCAACTCATGCTGCAAGTTCACCCACCTTATTCTGGATGCTCCTGGAATACACATTTCAAACTAACATCTTGCTTGCTGGTGTCCTCTTGCCATCTTGAAATCTTTGTTCTGACTTCACTACTTTCAATCTCCCATATACATGAACTACAGTTTAAACCCAGCCAAAAAGCATTAGCAAATTGCCCTCCCAGGATCTTTGTACCCCTCTGGTTCAGGTGAAAACCATCCTGTTTGTAGAGGTATATTTATCTCTTCACTCTTCAGGCTCTCTGCTCTTTCCTGATGAAGGCCTTTTGCCTGAAACGTCAATTTTCCTGCTCCCCGGATGCTGCCTGAACTGCTGTGCTTTTCCAGTACCACTCTAATCCAGAATCTGGTTTCCAGTATCTGCAGTCATTGTTTTTACCTGTTTGTAGAGGTCCCTATCCCAGAATGAGCCCCAGTTATCCAAGAATCCAAAACCTTCCCTCCTGCACCACCTCGGTAACCATGTGTTCAACTCCTCTCTCTCCCTAATCCTCACCTCACTAGCACATGACACGGGCAACAAGCCAGAGACAACGACTCTGTTTATTCTAGCTCTAAGCTTCCACCTTAGCTCCGTGAATTTCTGCCTTAAATCCCCATCTCTCTTCCAACCTATGTCATTGGTGCCTATGTAGACCACAACGTGGGACTGCTCCCCTTCCCCCTCAAGGATCCTGAAAACACGATCAGAGACACAATGACCCAGGCATCTGGGAGGCAGCACACCAACCGTGAGTCTCTCTCGTCCCCACAGAACCTCCTATCTGTCCCCCTAACTATTGAGTCCCCATGACAAATGCTCTGCTCCTCTTCTCCTTTCCCTTCTGAGCAACAGGGACAAACTGTGTGCCAGATACCTGTGGCCCATTGTTTACCCCTGGTAAGTTGTCCTCCCCCAACAGTATCCAAAACAGTATACTTGCTGTGGGTCTGAAGGCCAGACCAGGTAAGAACGGCAGTTTTCTTCCTAAAAGTGCATCAGTGAATCAGATGGGTTTTATGGCAAACCACAGTGGTTACATTATCAGAAACTGAAGTGATGAGTCTGGAATTGAACACTACTCTCAGTGACTACGTAACCACTGTTGATTGTGACTCCAGACTCACAGCAAAGTGGTTGACTCTAAAATGCCTTTATGTTAGCCCCCCTTTTCAAAGGCAATATGAGATGGGTGATAGATCCTGGCTTGCCTTTATTTGTCAATGCATTGAGCATAGCAGTTGGAGGGGTGGGGGGGGTGGGAGGGGAGGGGTCATGTTGCAGCTGTACAGGACATTGGTGAGGCCCCTTTTGGAATAGTGTGTGTAATTCTGGTTTCCCTGCTATAGGAAAGATGCTGTTAAACTTGAAAGGGTTCAGAAAAGAATTACAAGGATGTTGCCAGGACTGGAGGGTTTGAGCTATAAGGAGAGGCTGAACAGGCTGGGGCTGTTTTCCCTGGAGGCTGAGGGGTGACCTTATAGAAGTTAATAAAATTATGAAGGTCATGGATAGAATGAATAGCTAAGGTCTTCTTCCCAGGGTAGGCAAGTCCAAAACTAGAGGGCTTAGGTTGATGGTGAGAGGGGAAAGTTTTAAAAGGGACCTAAGAGGCAACTTTTTCATGCAGAAGGTGATGCACGTATGGAATGAGTTGCCAGAGGAAGGTGAGTTTCGTGGTGGGGGTGGGGGTGGCATGGAGGAGGAAGCTGGGGTTTGCTTCAGTGTCAGTTTGTGTCCGGCTGTGGTTCAGGTCCAACAACAACAGGGTATTCAGGGGTCGGATCTGACCCAGCAGAGCAGGGGTGGGGGTACCATGTCTAATATCAGGGACATTCAGGGAAAGGATCTGGCAGGGGTACCAGAGGGTCAGGTCTGATGCAGGGAAGGTGAGTTTGACTGAAGAGGGTAGTATAAGTGCAGATTAAGGTGAGGGTGTTGACTGCCGTGGGGGAAGGAGGCATGTGGGAAGACCCAGGGGAGGGGGATCATTGCGTCCTTGGGGGTGGGTAAGGATTGACTCCCAAGATGGATGGGAGGAAGTGTTACTCCTGGAGTTGGTGGCATCAGGTCCCAAGGACTCAGATCCTGGGGCTGGAGGTAAAGGGAAGGTGGTGAATTGGTGTTGGGTCTCTGAGTTTTGTTGTTGTATCTGGGATTGGGATTGAGGCATGTATGCACCAGATTCATTATTGTCAGGTGTTAAATGATGCAGTTACTAGCTTGACCTTTCCAGACTAACTCTTTTACTTAATTTCATATGAACTATCCAAAGTATTTGATTTTTATGGAGACTATAAGAAAGATCTTGGAGTAGTAGAATTTCCAAACGGAAAATCTAATTTTCTGGGTAATTCTTTTGGAGACTTCTATAATGGGAAATCCATAAGGTGTCAATGCGCAACTCCCTCTAGACTGGAATAACAACTGCCTGGCAGTAAAGGATCTGCCCCGATATCACCTGCTGTTCCTATTTGCATTGAGAGGTTGTTTCTCCTCGTGGACTTGCAGTAGCAGTCCTAGAATTTCCTTACCCTGATTCACCACAGCAAAGTGTTGTTCCAGAATATCCACTGGCTAATCTTATTCCACAAGCTGTTGTGAGTGATTCAAATCTGCTTGGCATTTACTGTTTTGTTCCTGAAGATCTTCCAACTCCTTTTGTTGCTTCCCAGTCTTCTGGATTCCTCTGAATGTGTCAAATGTTTAGCCTTGTATTGTTCCAGTATATATTTTTTTCATTTATAGATGACTTTAATAACTGTTGAGCCTGTCCAAAATCTTTTCTTCGTTTTGTTTTCTTTGAAGTCTGGACCTCTTCCACTTGCTGCTTCAGTGGTTGTTGAGTTTCCTTTGTGTCTGGCTTGAGATCTTTCAGTAGAGCATCATTGACTTCTGAACAGACTGTCTCTTAAGTGACAGCTCCTTCTTGTTTGCACTGTCTACCTCGACTATTCTTGCGTGGCAGTAATTTTCAGTAGTTTTGATTCATTCAGGGAATGTAAGCATCACTGGCTAATGCCATCATTTATTGCCCACCATAAACTGCCTAGATGGCTGCTAAGAGTCAAATAAATTAATGTGGGTCTATAATCACATGTAGCTGAAAATGTGTTGCTGGAAAAGCACAGCAGGTCAGGCAGCATCCAAGGAACAGGAGATGCGCGTTTCGGGCATAAGCCCTTCTTCATATAATCACATGTAGTCCTACACAAGAATGGCAGATTTTCTTCCCTGAAGGACACTGGTGAACCAGACAGGTTTTTATGATAATTGAATGTAGTTATATGGAAGTCATTTAGCTGTGTTTTATTATTCCAGAGTTTTTATTGAATTAAAATTTCTCCATCTGCCATGGTGGGATTCAAACATTTGCCTTGCCCCAGAACATTAACTACCTCTCCTCTGCAGCTGCTTCTGCTGAGCTTGATCTGTTTTATGTTCCTGATCATTCTGTAAACCAGCAATAATTTCACAAGATTGACCCAGGCAGCTCATTCCACTTCCTTGCTTTCTCTTTTAGCTCACATTTTTGAGCTGAACCCTCAATACTTCTTCACTCAAAGATAACATTCCTAATTTTGGATTTATCCAGAGTACTCAAGTTCTTTCTACATCGAGGAGCTGAGATTACAGCTCACTAGAAAGTAAAGTGGCCTGTTTTCTTTTCATATTCAGTTCTGCAAAAATTTATTGAATAATCTATTGCAGTTTCTGTTGATTCTCTAATGTCTGGCTGATTACTAGTGCAAGGTTATAGCATGCTTGTATATCTGTAATCCGTAATCGAGGATGGAGAAATGTGTGAGGTCCAGGAAAATTCATTGAACTTGTAAAGAATGGAATTGGTCAACTATTCATGTGCTGAACATTTTATGTTCATTGGTTTTATCCTGACTTCCCATGCCTGTTGGAATTAGCAGGGTTGTATATTAGCACTTGTACCCTGTGTCAATCTTAGCCAATCATAGATTGTGACCTGTTGTCTGAGTTCAGATCATTTGACTTTCAGATTGTATGGTGGCACTGATGTTTTGCATGAGAGTGACCTGCTTGAAACATAAATTCCCATTGATTGTATTTTACATCCTGCATCAGATTCTGATTTGTCACGAATTTCATGTGTGTGCCCTGACTGGGTTGGGAGATGGTTTTTATTGTTGATATTCCTTGTGCATAGTTTTGATGTATGAATCTTTGTTCCTCATTCTTCTTTGCATTGGTAAATTGCCACTGCAGCTTTTCTGTCATATTCCTTGTACATTTGATTGAAAGGTGGGAATTTTCTTGGTGCACTCAGAAGATTACACCTTCCACATCTTGCTATGTTTAGTTGCTTTAGTGACTGTGTCAACCATTGAGTTAGTAATTTATCACCCTGCAAGGATTGCTTCATACGTATAACCATCCTTCAGTAGTTCCTTGGCATGGTAAGTCTTCAGTTTGCCTAACAAGGTAAGCTGGAAGCTGTCCATGTGATCGATGAAGTCATCAACTCAATAATTCCGTTTGCTAATTTCCATCTGGAAAATCGGAATGAGCCCTTTTCTTGCATGTGGTAACGTGTATGGATTTTGTAGGTTTCTGTTGAAATAAAATGAATTCTATTTATTGAATATTGATGTAAAAAATGAGGTCTGCAGATGCTGGAGATCACAGCTGCAAATGTGTTGCTGGTCAAAGCACAGCAGGTTAGGCAGCATCTCAGGAATAGAGAATTCGACGTTTCGAGCATAAGCCCTTCATCAGGAATAAGAGAGAGAGCCAAGCAGGCTGAGATAAAAGGTAGGGAGGAGGGACTAGCGGGAGGGGCGATGGAGGTGGGATAGGTGGAAGGAGGTCAAGGTGAGGGTGATAGGCCGGAGTGGGGTGGGGGCGGAGAGGTCAGGAAGAGGATTGCAGGTTAGGAGGGCGGTGCTGAGTTGAGGGAACCGACTGAGACAAGGTGGGGGGAGGGGAAATGAGGAAGCTGGAGAAATCTGAATTCATACCTTGTGGTTGGAGGGTTCCCAGGCGGAAGATGAGGCGCTCCTCCTCCAGCCGTCGTGTTGTTGTGTTCTGCCGGTGGAGGAGTCCAAGGACCTGCATGTCCTCGGTGGAGTGGGAGGGGGAGTTAAAGTGTTGAGCCACGGGGTGATTGGGTTGGTTGGTTCGGGCGGCCCGGAGGTGTTCTCTGAAGCGTTCCGCAAGTAAGCGGCCTGTCTCACCAATATAGAGGAGGCCACATCGGGTGCAGCGGATGCAATAGATGATGTGTGTGGAGGTACAGGTGAACTTGTGGCGGATATGGAAGGATCCCTTGGGGCCTTGGAGGGAAGTGAGTGTGGAGGTGTGGGCGCAAGTTTTACATTTCCTGCGGTTGCAGGGGAAGGTGCCGGGGGTGGAGGTTGGGTTGGTGGGGGGTGTGGATCTGACAAGGGAGTCACGAAGGGAGTGGTCCTTGCGGAACGCTGATAGGGGAGGGGAGGGAAATATATCCTTGGTGGTGGGGTCCATTTGGAGGTGGCGGAAATGGCGGCGGATAATACGTTGTATGCGCAGGTTGGTGGGGTGGTAGGTGAGAACCAGTGGGGTTCTGTCTTGGTGGCGGTTGGAGGAGCGGGGCTCAAGGGCGGAGGAGCGGGAAGTGGAGGAGATGCGGTGGAGGGCATCGTCGATCACGTCTGGGGGGAATCTGCGGTCCTTGAAGAAGGAGGCCATCTGGGCTGTGCGGTGTTGGAATTGGTCCTCCTGGGAGCAGATGCGGCGGAGACGAAGGAATTGGGAATATGGGATGGCGTTTTTACAGGGGGCAGGGTGGGAGGAGGTGTAGTCCAGGTAGCTGTGGGAGTCAGTCGGTTTATAATAGATGTCTGTGTTGAGTCGGTCGCCCGAGATAGAAATGGAAAGGTCTAGGAAGGGGAGGGAGGAGTCTGAGACAGTCCAGGTGAATTTCAGGTCGGGATGGAAGGTGTTAGTAAAGTTGATGAACTGTTCAACCTCCTCGTGGGAGCACGAGGCAGCGCCGATACAGTCATCGATGTAGCGGAGGAAAAGGTGGGGGGTGGTGGCAGTGTAGTTGCGGAAGATGGACTGTTCCACATATCCTACGAAGAGGCAGGCATAGCTGGGGCCCATGCGGGTGCCCATGGCAACTCCTTTAGTTTGGAGGAAGTGGGAGGATTGAAAAGAGAAGTTATTCAGGGTGAGGACCAGTTCAGTCAGTCGAAGGAGGGTGTCAGTGGAAGGGTACTGGTTGGTGCGGCGGGAAAGGAAGAAGCGGAGGGCTTTGAGTCCTTCGTGATGGGGGCTGGAGGTGTACAGGGACTGGATGTCCATAGTGAAAATAAGGCGTTGGGGACCGGGGAAGCGAAAATCCTGGAGGAGGTGGAGGGCGTGGGTGGTGTCCCGAACGTAGGTGGGGAGTTCTTGGACTAAAGGGGACAGGACCGTGTCGAGGTATTGGGAGATGAGTTCGGTGGGGCAGGAGCAGGCTGAGACAATGGGTCGGCCGGGGCAGGCAGGTTTGTGGATTTTGGGCAGGAGGTAGAAACAGGCGGTGCGGGGTTGTGGGACTATGAGGTTGGAGGCGGTGGATGGGAGATCCCCTGAGGTGATGAGGTCCTGGATGGTCTGGGAGATGATGGTTTGGTGGTGGGAGGTGGGGTCGTGGTCAAGGGGGCGATAAGAGGAGGCGTCCGCGAGCTGGCGTTTGGCTTCAGCGGTGTACAGGTCAGTGCGCCAAACTACCACCGCGCCTCCCTTGTCTGCGGGTTTGATGGTGAGGTTGGGATTGGAGCGGAGGGAGTGGAGGGCTGCACGTTCTGAGGGTGAGAGGTTGGAGTGGGTGAGAGGGGTGGACAGGTTGAGTCGGTTGATGTCACGGCGGCAGTTGGCTATAAAGAGGTCGAGGGCGGGTAGGAGGCCTGCACGGGGTGTCCAGGTGGATGGGGTGTGTTGGAGGCGGGAGAAGGGGTCGTCAGAGGGTGGGCGGGAGTCTTGGTTGTGAAAGTAGGCACAGAGGCGAAGGCGACTGTGAATTGGTGTTCAAGTATGGTCCACACCTTTTGGGGAACTTTTAGTTCTTTGGCTGTTAATCCTGTTCAATTATGTCTGTCGAAATTGCAAGTCAAATTATATGATAGCGGAAAGGAGTAGGAGTAGGATGTTGGGAGGATCAAGAGATCAGAGAGGAAGCTCAAAGGGAACATGGAGGTGGTAGAGTCCAACTGGACAGACACTGTGAACATGTCTATCAATATGGCACTAAGAAAGATGTACTTCACTGGAGTTGAGGTTGTTGTGGGATGCGGCTCCTTGGACTAGGAAGAGTAATGCGTGTGTTGAGAGGATAATGCATTTTATTCAATCAACTGAAGGTGCTGTGGGAGTAAAGGATACTCAAACAAAAGTGGTCATATCATTATCTGCCTTTTACTCATAGTTTACTTGGAGTCATAGAGTCATATATTCCTACAGCTTAGAGACAGGCCCTTTGGCACAAACTTGTCCATGCCAACTAAAATGTCGATCCACTCTAACCCCATTTTCTTGCACTTGGCCTATATCCTTCTAATGCTTTTCTAACCATTTATTTGTCCCAATGTCTGTTAAATATTGTTAATGTACCCGCCTTAAACACTTCCGCTGACAGCTCATTCCATATGTGGACAACTCAGTCTGCTATGCTCTAAAGAAAAATGTCCTAGCTTGTCCATCTCTCCTTATAACTTAGACTGTTGAGTCCTGGCAACATCCTTGTAAATTTTTTTCTGTACTCTTTCAGTTTAATAATATCCTTCCTATAACAAGGTGACCAAAACTGAATACAATACTCCAAGTGTGGCCTCACCAACATCCTGTATAACTGCAACATAACTTCCCAACTTCTATACTCAATGCCCTGACTGATGAAGGCCAATGTGCCAGAAGCCTTCTTCACTGCCCTGTCTACCTGGGACTCCACTTTCAGAGGACTGTGCACCTGAACTTCAAGGTCCCTCTGTTCCATTACACTTCTTAAGGACCTGCTATTCACCATGAAACTCCTACCTTGATTTGACTTTCCAATATGCAAGACCTCATACTTAATTTTATTAAACTCCATTTGCCATTTCTCAGCCCACTTCCCCTGCTGATCAAAGTCCTGCTGCAATTTCTGATAACCTTCCTCATTGTTCACAATACCGCTTATCTTAGTGACATCAGCAAACTTACTAATCATGCCCTTTACATTCTCATATAAATCATTGATACAGATAACGAGCAGTAATGAGCCCAGCACCTACTCCTGAGGCATTCCACTAGTCACAGGCCTCCAGTCCGATAAGCATCCTTCCACTATTACCCTCTACTTCCTCTCATCAAGCCAATTTGTATCCAATTTGCCAGCTCCCCCTTGATACCATGCAAATTTAACCTACCAGAGCAGCCTACCTTATCAAAGGCCTTACTGAAATCCACACAGACTATATTTACTGCCCATCCCTCGTCAACCTTCCTGGTCACTTCATCAAAGAAAGCTAACAAATTTGTAAATACTGAATTTACTATGGCTCCCATACACCCAATAATGTTGCAATTGCAAGAGTTGGGACAGAGGACTTGCTAGTGGTGGTATTGGCACTGGGGGGAGGAAAGAATTGTGATTGCACCACAGTATACATCGCAATATTATCAGCTGAAGGGAGGGAGTTCAGGAGAACAGCAATAAGGGCTGCTTTCATCAGGAAATACATGGGTACATTAACGGCATGCTAATGCCTTCAACAAGAACTGCAGTTCTAACAAACTGGGGGGAATTCCATGCTTATATTCGCTAACAAGCTGAGCAGAATTTTAAAATGATTGTCTAACTCCAGAATTCCACAAGGAACATATATGGGAACTTCCCGGCTCCAATAGATAGCTGCACACAGGATTTTTAAAAAAGCTCTCTATTGGTAAAAATAAGCAGGTCATAAGGACAGTTAGCTTCAGTAACATTGAACATTTCTAGCTATTTTGATCCAGGCTGATATCATCACCAGATAAGTTGTATCCCAGACTGAAATCTGGCTTGGTAGATCTTTTATTTTGCTTTTAACAAGTTGGTGTTCCATTAAAACACAAACACACGATGTTGGAAATTAGAATTTCACAAACGTTTATTATACAAAAGAAATAAGCTAAACTGAAACGCATTTTTTTCCCAAGCTATAGGTGTTCCCATAGTCAAAAGAAAAATCAATTCCTGACCTTCCACACTGAAACTATAATGTTAAAAATCATATAACACCAGGTTATAGTCCAACAATCATGTTGCGGCTGTACAGGACATTGGTTAGGTCACTTTTGGAATACTGTGTGCAATTCTAGTCTCCGTCCTATCAGAAACATGTTGTGAAAACTTGAAAGGGTTCAGAAAATATTTACAAGGATGTTGCCAGGGTTGGAGGATTTGAGCTATAGGGAGAGGCTGAATAGGCTGAGGCTGTTTTCCCTGGAGCATTGGAGGCTGAGGGGTGACCTTATGGAGATTTATACAATCATGAGGGGCATGGATAGGGTAAATAGACAAGATCTTTTCCCTGGGGCAGGGGAGTCCAGAACTAGAGGGCATAGGTTTAGGGTGAGAGGAGAAAGATATAAAAGGGACTTAAGGGACAACTTTTTCACACAGAGGGAGGTACCTGCATGGAATGAGCTGCCAGAGGAAATGGTGGAGGCTGGTACAATTGCAACATTTAAAAAGCATCTGCATAGGTATATGAATAGGAAGGGTTTGGAGGGATATGAGCCAGGTGCTGGCAGGTGGGGTTAAATTGGTTTGGGATATCTGGCCCGAGTTGGACCAAAGGGTCTGTTTCCATGCTGTCCATCTCTATGACTCCATACAAGCTTTCGGAGCACTGTTCTGTTATCAAGTAGCTATTGGGGCAGGCTGATAGGACTCAGAATTTATAGTAAAAGACCAATGTTCCATATAACTGTTGCAATGTATTGAACAAACCTAGATTACTGTTAAGCCTTTAGTCACTTAGAATGGCAATGCAGGTCTCTACATTGAAACTATAATGCATTAACTGTTTACTTTATTTGCAAATACGTTCTCTACATAAAAAATTCTCATTAGTTTCCTCAAAAAATCTCTCTCATATTATTTTAAAAACGTGTCCCCAAAAATGTCTTCAAATTAATCATCAAACCTTTTCAAACACATAGAAAATCCATATGCCACTTGTTCCAAATTTAAAACTCCCAAAGAAATGTTATTATAATGTATATAAAATGCATACCACATCTTACAACAGGTGGATGGTGTGATTGACTTTAACTCATGTAATCATTACAGCAGCCTGGGAATGGTCAGCTGGTTTTGTTATTTGGAAATGTTTCACCCGTAATGGTCATGTAGTCCTTCACCACCGGACATGAAGGATGCAGGTGTATGCTCATTTCCCAGGGAGCTCTCATGGCCCCTACATTTTGTAGAAATTCCAGCTGCTGCTGTACACAGTAGGGTTGGATCCTGGGTGACAAGGTATATCCCTTAGAATGAGCCTTTTGACAGCAGTGTATCATCCCCACAGCTCAGAGGAGGAACATTATAACAATGCAGCATATGGATTGATCAGGGCAATCATATGGATTGCATTGGACTGAGGAAACTGTGTTACATGACTGTTCTGGCAATGCACTGCGATTTGTACCACAAATCATCACAATGTCACTGCAATTTCATCAGCTTAATTAATAAAAAGCTCAAAACCTTGCAAGGAATTTTAGAAAGCATACCATTACCGCCTCAGTCGTCAGTCTAGGTTGACAGCCAGCTCCTTGGAAGTGATCCAATAGGACTAACCTGCTTCCTTGATGCTTTGCCTCTGAAAGTGCCAGTTGATTAGGAATCCTGGCCTCTCTTTTTGCCCTTGGATGCATAGCGACCATCCTTCTGTCTGATCCTCCTGTACCCCTTGCTTGGTTTTTCGGGGATGAGTGTCTGCTCCACATCAAACAGGATTTAGTCCAATATATCCTGTCAACTCTGATTTTCCACATACATTCTTCCTGAGCACAGTCACTGAACCACAAGACATCTGGTGCATTTGCCTTTTCTCTCCTTCAGGCGCAACTGTCTCACAGGCAACCACCTCCAAGTTGTGAATCACTGCCTGTGTCAAAGGTCAAAGGAGAAAATACAACTGCCAACGATCTTCAATAAGAGCAGCTTGGCAAGTTACAAGATGCTCTAAGAATTGTCAGCTCAATTCAATTGAATTGAACATGTTAGCATACTCTTACAAGGCGAGTGATTACGGATAACTACTGGAAGGGTTCAAGCGGGATTGTTGGAGAGTTGGGAGCCACATGGAAATGTTGCTGCTAGCCTTGCGGATGGAAGGATTGTTTTACAAATTGGTGTGGATTCTCTGTTTCTGTTGAGATTGAATACTTGCAAAAGTGGAGCTTTAAATGACTTCCCTGATCTGCAATTCAGCACCAACTGACAGCAGTGGCAGCCACATCTCTTGGTTGTGTCCCCTGCTGTGTGTTTGTACATGGGACATATGCCTACCACAATCGATATTGTGATTGCCTGTGGTGGGACTTTCCCTGAACAGCAGAAATCCCATGCACTTCCTGTCCTGTTGGTAGGAGTCACACTCTTTCATAAAATTCTGCTCCAGTCCTCTCAGTGATGTTAGACCTCTGCATGGAGTTGGTGATGTGGATTTAAAAGTCATCTGTTCTCCATCATGGAGTCTATTGTCACAGTTGCTCTTGGCCTCTGGCATGACATAAATGTGGAAGATTGGCCATCTGTTGAGAAAGGCAGACTGGACCTTTAATTAGATGGCTTTACCCACCCAGGGTCATCAGAGACTGATGCTCCATGAGAGTCAGGAGCAGAGGTTGGGTCAGCTATGCTTCAGCTCTTGGTTCCCCCTGATCAGAGACATCCCCACTCCCCCATCTCACCCCACCCCCTGCCATGCCTACTGCAGTGAAACATGCAACAATCCATCAAGACGTATAAGCAAGCTTTAACCAGTGGAAATTGTCATCAAATCTGAGTATACAGCCATACAGTAAGGGGTCAAATAGATTTCAGAGCACAGTCAGGAAGATAAACTAACATCAAAAATGTGCATCATCTTGCATCACTCCCATTGATTATGGGGTAATTGTTCATCCTTGTCCCAACTCTAGACAATGGGCCTTGCCAATATTTAGCCTTAAATGAGTAACCAATTACAAGCAGTCATATATAAAGTGGCTCTATCCCAGTTAATTGAATTGAATTGCATTGAATTTATTGTCACGTGTACCTAGACTCAGTGATAAGCTTTGTCTTATGAGCAATACAGGCAGATCACAGAGTTAAGTCGCATAGATAGTAAGTAATAGGTAAACAGCAGCAAAAACAAAAACACAGGTGCAGGCAAATGCTAAGAGTTTGTGAGTTCATTCAGTATTCTAACAACAGTAGGGTAGAAACTGTTTCAAAACTGGCTGGTGCGTGTGTTCAGGCTTCTGTACCTTCTCCCCAATGGTAGAGGTTGTAGAAAAACATTGCCAGGGTGGGATGGATCTTTGAGAATGCTGGCAGCCTTTCCTTGACAGTGGGCCTGGTAGATGGATTCTATCGATGGGAGGTTGGCCTTTGTGATTGTCTGGGCCGAGTTCACCACTCTCTGTAGCCGTCTCCGATCTTGAATGGTACAGTTGCCATACCAGGCAGTGATACATCCAGACATAATGCTCTCAATGGCACACCTATAAAAGTTGGCAAGGGTATTCGCCGTTATGTCAAATTTTCTCAGCTGTCTGAGGAGCAAGATACGTTGTTGGGCCTTTGTAACCAGTGCATCCACATGAAGAGTCCAGGAAAGCTTGTTGTGGATGACCAGTCGCAGGAGCTTCACACTCTCCACTCGTTCCACCTCTGTACTGGTAATGTGTAGGGGGGCGTGAGTAACATCCCACCCAAAAGTCAATAATGAGTTCCTTAGTTTTGCCAGCATTGAGAGCAAGATTGTTCTCAGTGCACCATTTTTCCAGGTCTTCCACCTCCCGTCTGTAGTCTGCTTCATCGCCATCTGAGATTCTACCAACTATGGTGGTGTCATCAGTGAACTTGTAAATGGCATTAGTCTGGTGTTTGGCGATGCAGTCATGAGTATACAGTGAGTACAGTAGGGGGCTGAGTACACACCCTTGGGGGGGCTCCAGTATTGAGGGCAAGTAAGAATGAAATATTGTCCCCAATCTTCACTGATTGTGGCCTGTGGGTCAGGAAACTGAGGATCCAGTTGCAGAGAGATTACTAAGTTGAGTAATCAGTCTCAAGGGGATAATAGTGTTGAAGGCTGAACTGTAGTCAATGAGTAGGATTCTTACGTAGCTGTTCTTGGTGTCAAGATGTTCTAGGGAGGAGTGAAGGGCAAGTGATATGGCACCTGACATGGATCTGTTGGTCCGATAGGCAAATTGGAGTGGGTCAGGAGTAGTGGGGAGGCTGGAGTTGATTAATGCCATGCCCAGCCTTTCAAAGCATTTTGTGACCACCGAAGTTAGGGTCACTGGGCGGTGGTCACTGGGCGGTAGTCATTGAGACATGCTGCATGAGCCTTCTGAGGCACAGGAATGATGTTGGTTCTCTAGAGACAAGCAGGGACAGTGGTCTGCTGCAGGGACAGGTTGAAGATGTCGGAGAAGACCTCTGCCAGTTGATCTGCACATGCTCTGAGTGCACGGCCTGGTACTCCGTCTGGTCCCATCACTTTTCTTGGATTCATACAAAGGAAAACTGATCTGACCTCTGATGCAGTGACTGTTGGGATAGGTTTGTCAGGACTTGTCCGAATAGGTGTTACCTTTCCACCGAAATTCTGTTCAAAGCGAGCATAGAAGGTGTTGAGATGATCTGTGAGGGATGTGTCATTGTCTGCTATCTTGCACTGTGTCTTTTTAGAATCTGTGATGTCATTCAGTCCTTGCCATAGTCGCGGGTGTCTGTCTGGGTCTCTAGTTTGGATTGGTATTGGTCCTTGGCTGTCTTAATGGCTCTGTGAAGGTCATTCTTGGATTCCTTATATTTGGTTGAGTCTCCTGATCTGAAGGCCTCATGCCGGGTTTTTAGCAGGTTCTGTATGTACTGATTCATCCAGGGTTTCCCGTTGGGGAACACTCGGATTGACTCCCTCAGTCTGCAATCCTCCACACACTTGCTGATAAAGTCTGTGACGGTGGTGGCGTACTCATCCAAGGTACCTGTGACCTGTTTGAACACAGCCCAATCAGCCGATTCCACACAGCACCGGAGTTGATGCTCGGTGTCCTCCGACCAGCACTGGATCTGTATCCGCGAGGGAGTCTCCTGCTTGAGCTTTTGCCTGTAAACCGGAAGAAGAAGCAGGGCATTGTGGTCGGAGCTTCCGAAATGAAGGCGGGGAATGGAGCAGGAGGTATCCTTCACAGTGGTGCAGCAGCAGTAGTCTAGAATGTTCTTGCTCCTGCTGGGGCAGGTAATGTTCTGGTGGTACTTGGGCAACATCTTCCTGAGTTGAAAAGTGTGGTGCTGGAAGAACACAGCAGGCCAGGCAGCATCTGAGGAGCAGGAAAATTGACATTTTGGGCATAAGGAAGGGCTTATGCCCGAAACGTCGATTCTCCTGCTCTTCGGATGCTGCCTGGCCTGCTGCGTTTTTCCAGCACCACACTTTTCAACTCTGGTCTCCAGCATCTGCAGTCCTCACTTTCTCCCAACACCTTCCTGAGATTGGCCTGATTGAAGTCACCACTTACAATAAACAGGGCCTCGGGATGTTCTGTCTGCAGGGTGTTAGTGATGGAGTACAGCACGTCTAGAGCTTCCTCAACCTTTGCATGTGGCGGTATGTACCCAGCAGTTTTCATACATTCACAGTTATTCTCCATACATTTCAATAAAATCAAATAAGGTCTCTACCTGAACAAACAAAAAAAATTATGCCGAGGATGTGAGTGCATTAATAAGATCAGCATTTGCTGTCCATCTCTATTTGCCATTGAGAAGATAGATAGTTAACTCTTTAAACTGCTGCAGTCCATGTGGTGGGAGTCCACCCACAGTGCTATTAGGAAAACTATTCCAGGTTTTAAGCCTGTGACCGTGAAACGCTGTGTCCTAGATCTATAGTTCCATGTCAGGATGATGTGTGAGTTGGAGGAGAAGTTGTAGTTGGTGGTTTATGGGTAGTAGAAGTTGCAGGTTTGGAGGTGTGGTCAGAGGCACTAGAAGAAGCACTGATGGTAGCAAAGACTGAGAATGGACTGAGGGGTGGGGAGTGTCAAAGTTATTCACCACGAGTGGACGGGTAACATCACATCTGCCTGAACCAGCTAGGTCTTGAATGACATAACTGCTAGACGGGGCCACTGGTAGATGGTTAGGAAATCAACAGGAGAAATAAAAACCGACCTCACTGTCGTCATATAACTTGTCACCGAGACATTGGCAAGAGTGACTGTTGCACAGTTCCTACAACATCTCATCATTACACTGAGGGAATAATTAATCATGTCATGTGGCACTGCCCTTTGCTAAATGAGATAGCTCCAGCATAGATCCAGCAGCTCAAAACTGGGCATTCATGAGGCATTCATTGTGAACACGCAATGTGCATGGTCTGGTGTATCCCTCATTCTGCTCAACTTTCATTCTGCTATTATAATCAAAAGAGATGAATAATCTTGGTTCAGTGAAGAATGCAGGAAATGTATTAGGAACATCCAAAAAGTAGGTGTTGAAAATATAACACAGGGCTACTTGCATGAATAACAATGGAAGCAGTGTGTGATAGACAGAACTAAATGATTCCATAGTATATAAAAGCAAATCTCTGCAGCATTAGCCCATTGAGTTATGAATGGTGGTGGACAATTAAACAACTAACTGGAGGAGAAGGTTCCTAAGTATCTTAATTCTCAATGATGAGGATATGTGAAGCCCAGAATATAACACAAAAGACTTTAGGCAGATGTGCAGATTGGGTGATCTACCTCAGCTTATTCCAATCATCTCCAACATCATAAATATGGTCTTTAGACAATATAAGTCACTCCATTTAATTTCAAGAAATGCCTGAACGGCATTGCAAAGGTTTGTATTTAACAGTAATTAAGTCTTCTGCTTCAGAACTTGTATTTTTTAAGAAGCTGTTCCAGAATAGCTGCAATGCTGGTCCCTATCTGGCAATGTGGTAAGCTACACAGGTATGTTTTGTCCACAAATAGAAAGACATTTTTAATTAAATATGATTTATTTAGTGAAAAGTATTGTTTTGCGTGCTAACCAGACAAATCATAACTTACATAAGTACATCATTGTAATAGACAGTGAGCAGAAAAGAGTGTTACAGCTACAGAGAAGGTGCAGAGAAAGATCAACTCTAATACCTGAGAAGTCTGACATAATTATGATAGCTGTGGGGAGCAAGGTGTTCTTGAACCTGTTAGCACATGTGTTAAAACTTTTGTACCTAGTTCTTGATGGAAGAGGGTGGATCAAAATATAAATGAGGTGGGAGGGGTCTTTGATTATGTTGACTGATTTCTGGAGGCAACAGGAGGTATAGTGGAGTCACTGGGAGGAAGGTCCATTTTCACCTCATTGGTTACTCCTGATTATCAGCAAAGCTATCTCAAGGTATCATTGAAAGGTATTAGTAACAGTGCTATCTGACAGGTCTTCCTCAGCAATAAAGTGACACTCCAAAAACAAAACTAAAGAACTGTGGATGCAGCAAATCAAAAACTGGAACAGAAATTGCTGAAAGACCACAACAGGTCTTTAAGCATCTTTGGAGAGAAAGCAGAGTTAATGTTTTGGACCATAACCCTTTACTGGACCCAACTCTGCTACCTCTCCACAAATGCTGCTAGACTTGCTGAGTTTTTCCCATAATTTCTGTTTTTGAACCTAATGTTCCATTTGGGTTTTGCCAAGACCCATAGGTCCAGACCTTAGCACAAACATGGACAGTGGAACTGAATTCCAGAGTTGATGTGACGATGACTACCTAAGCAGCACTTGACTCAGTATAGCATCAAGGAGCCTTTGCTAAACCGAAGTTAGGAAATTAGCAAAGTATCTACACAGGTCAGACCCATATCTAACAGCCAGGAAAATAGGTTTGGTTGTTGAAGACCAATCATCTCAGCCCAAAGACATATCTGCAGGAGTTTGTAAAATGTCCTAGCCTCAACCCTATCCAACTGCATCATTCTATTCTACGGATTCAACATGAAAGTAGTCTGAAAGATGGAAACCTAAAACACCTACAATAAAAATAAAGATTTAAAAAATCTCTCTGGATAAGAGAAACAGTCAAGTAATTATAATTTAAGAAAAGCTTTTTTTCTATTTACGTTAATAAAATGCTACAAATTGTTCTCAGGAAACTGAATGTATTGTATATGTTCAGATTGCATTATCTGTCTGTAGCTGATAGCCAATTTGATGGGAAGGCTTGAAGTGAAACTTGAATGAAGTTGTTAAAAGATGTGTAGAATAATTGAATGCCTAGATATATATGCAAGCAACTCATGGAATCATTGACAATAACATTTGTTTAAGATATATTTTATACAATCAGAAAGAAAAGGCAGACAAAACTGTGTTGCATGTGTAATCCGTACTGATATTCATTCCTTCAAAACGAAATACAGCAGATTCTGGAAATCTTAAAAATGATATTTTTCACTGCTAACAGCAATTAGTTACAAGGGTCGAGAGTGTGTTGCTGGAAAAGCACAGCAGGTTAGGCAGCTTCCAAGGAGCAGGAGAGTCGACGTTTCAGGCATAAGCCATTGGTCCTCGGATGCTGCCTGACTGGCTGTGCTTTTCCAGCACTACACTCACGACTCTGATCTCCAGCATCTGCAGTCTTCACTTTCTCCCAATTAATTACGAGTCACACTGGCATGTTAGACATTGTTACAGAGATGACGAGGAAGTCCGAAATTTTCCGTCTTACAACTTTGACATCTTCAGCTTTTCTCCAGCTAAGTTTGTATGACATTATCATAGTGGATGGTGCTTCAGACATTCTTCAGCATTGTTCCTTTCCGATCTTTCCACCATTCTACAACAAACTAGTCTTAGGGTTTTGAATTAACATCACCCGGTGTTTGCTTACAGTTTGCTTTATTATACCAGATATTTAATTTGGAGCTGTTCCAATCATTTTAGAAAATATTTATCATCTTGTCTTGTTCAAATCAATACACTTGACTAAAGTCATAAACCAAAAATAGTCAGAAAAGGAAAGAACTACTATTAGACTGCATAATTATAGATGTGGGACCACACGGAGTTCATTGAGAGCACTTTACCATTCAATGAAACCATGGTTGAGCTGATAATCCTCAAATCACTCTCCTGCATTTCCCCATGAACATTGATTCCTGAACTGATTAAAAATCTCATTAACTCAGCCTTGAATTTGTTTATCTGCCCGGCCTCTATTGCCCTCTGCAATAAGGAATTTCACAGATTCACCACCTGTGAGCAAATAGATTCCTCCTTATCTCAGTCTTAACACCTCCTCACTCTGAGATCACACTCTCTGGTCCTGAGCTGTCCTACAAGGGGAAACAACCTTTCCACTCTGTCAAGTCTCCTAAGAATTTTCCATGTTTCAATAAGATCTCCTGTCATTCTCCTAAACTATGATGATTCAGGCTCAACCTACTCAACCCCTCCATATCTGAGATTAGCCTGTGGACCTTCTCTGGACTGTATCCAATGCCAGTATATCTTTCCTTACATAAGGAACCCAGAACTATTCACGGTGATCCTTATGGCACTCTATTAATTACAGGCTGCCATTCAGAAACAGCCCTGTTTATTCCAACACTCTATCTTCAATTACTTGGACCACCTTCTATCTATGATAATATCCAATACCAACACTGTGGGCTCTTATCTTATTAAGTAACCTAATGCATAGCACCTTACCAAATGCATTTTGGAAATCCAACTATATTAAATCCATTTACCTACCTGCTTGTTACTTTTTCAAAGAAATATAACAAATTTGTCAGATATGATTTCCCCTTCATGAAGACATGTTGATTGTGCTTCGCTAACATAGAACCTTACAGTGTAGAAACAGGCCATTCAGTCCAACCAGTCCACACTAACTCTCCAAAGTGCATCCTACCCTATCCCATGGCTAATCCACTTAGCATACATATCCCTGGATACTATAGACAATTTAGCATTCTTCTAACCTATGCATCTTTGGACTATGGGAGGAAACCAGAGCACCCAGAGGGAACCCACACAGACACAGGGAAAACATGCAAACTCCACACAGTCACCAGAGACTGGAAGTGAACCCAGATCCCTGGTGCTGAGAGGCAGCAATGCTAACCACTGAGCCACTGTTTGTGGGCTTCCAAGCATGCTGCTATGACATCCTTAAAATAGACCCTATCATTTTCCTAACAAGAGATGTTAAGCTAACTGATTTTTTTGTATCCCTCCAATTTTTGGAAAAGTCTCTAATATAGGCAAGAAGGGCATGGGTAGGGTGCAGGTTTCCAATTTAGTTTTCCAATTTTCTGGGGCTTATCCACAATCTAAGGATTCTTGAAAGATTATGACCAGTGCACCGATTATTTCTGCAACTACTTCCTTTAATATCCAAGGATGCAACCCATTAAGTCCAGGGAATTTTTTGGCACCATTTTGGTTTTGTTTGCCTGTATTATTTTTGCTCGATCAACGAATGATCACAGGATTTAAAGGCCAATAAATGTGAGTCAAAATCGTCTAAGGAGTATTCGTGATGGAGGATATTACACAACATCAACCTATTCATGATGAAGTTTGAATAGTAAGCTAGCAAATGAGTCCTGGCCTTGATTTAAAGGTACCAAGAAATAGCAGCCATCTACTTAAATACAACAGTAGAAAATCAGGGGATGTCTGGCTTTCATCAGAAAGATACAAATGCCAGAAGCAGAAGCTAAAATACTTTGTTTGTAAAGAATGTCTTCAAATTGTTAATATCATTGTAATTACTTTAGTACGTTTAATTCCAGTATGAGAGTTCCTTTTCCACATTAAGAGCCATGTCATATTTGTTGGATTACAAGGTTTCTCAGTAAGGTTAGGTGTGTCAGCCATCAAACATAGGCTCTACGCTCTGGGAAATTTTTGATCTGACATAAATTTTAGAAGGTCACATTGGTTGATTGCAGCCACAATTGATGACAAGCTCCGTGTTATGTAATTTCCAAAACCCATTTGTATCTGCAAAATACAGCTCAGTTTAAATTGTTTGCCTGCTAGCACCAAAGGGGCTGTACATTTGCCAATTATTATGTTTAATGAATTGCAAAAACATGTCTGTGGTTAAGTCTTCAAAGTGGTTCAATCATCCAAAGGCACAATATGATTCCTTTAGAAGCAACTTATTCATTGATAAATATTCATGACTACTGTTGTAGGGTTTTATTAATCAAATAGCAATTGTGCCCTCAATTATGACTGTAAAAATGATAAATGGTAATAACTGCACATATTTTCAAAATATTTGCTGAGTACTAAATAATACCAGGTGATTGCAATGTGGATATAATTTTACAACATTTTACCGAGTGCACTTAGATAAAATTCCAGTTACAAAATTTATTAAATAATTTGATTACCTGACCTACTGATCTAGAATTTTTTTAAATCGGAAAATCAAGTCTATTGATCTAAACAAAATGTTATTGTCAGAAGATTACATTATGACACAGGAAGCAAAAGCAACCAAACCATAATTTTTTGTATGATAAATGTCTTGTAACCTTTAATGATAAATTAATTTTCATTTGAGTGCTGATTTTGTATATATTTGCATGTCAGTCTGAAACACAACTGCATAGCTACAGATGAATGGAAAGTTGCACCATGAATAGCCTACAAAATGTAAATAAGTGAGGTAACAGGTCAATCCCTGGCTTTTGTCCAGATGATTCCACTTTCCTACTGGTAGGGAATCTTAAATTGACTTCAGAATATCATTCCCGAAAAAGTGAGGAATTAGTCCAGTTCTGAATCTGATACTGATTACTTCTGAGGTGAGATTCTACTGACATTCATTGGTATAGCTCACATACAAAAACGTTTACAAAGTGATCTTGGGAAATATGGTGGATACCGTCACCATTTGTAGAGTCCATCTGCAATCCAAGTCAACATGGGAAGTTTCTGTCCTCATGCTTTAACACTAACCTGTTGGAGCAAATTTCCTTCCCAATGATTGGGAAGAAACATAAAAACACATGCTTTCAGTTTTTTGATGATTGATGAGGGAAAAGTGGTTAATGTTGTCCATATGGACTTCAGTAAAACCTTTGACAAGGTCTCTCATGAGAGGCTGGTACAAAAGGTGAAGTCACATGATTTCAGGCATACGCTGGCAAGATGGCTACAGAACTGGCTTAGTCATAGGAGACAGAGGATAGTGATGGAAGGTTGCTTTTCAGAATGGAGGGTTGTGATTTGTAATGTTCAACAGGGATCAGCGCTGGGACCTCTGCTGTTTGTACTCTACATAAATGATTTGGAGGAAGATACGTACGGTCTAATTAGTAAGCTTACAGACATACAAAAATTGGTGGAGGTGTGGATAATGAGGAGGATGGTCAGGATCAGTTGGAGGCATGGTCAGAAAAAACTGCAGATGGAGTTTAATGTGGACAAATGTGAGGCGATGCATTTTAGGAAGGTCAAGTACAGATGGAAATTATATAGTGAATGGTAGAACCTTTCGGAGTATTAATATGCAGAGGGATCTGGGTGTGCCAATCCACAGATCACTGAAGGTGGCAGTGCTGGTAGATAAGGGAGTAAAAAAAGGCCTATGGCATGTTTGCCTTCATTAGGACATTAAGTATCAGGATAGACAAGTTATGTTGCAGCTTTATTGAACTTCATTTAAGTCATACTTGGAATATTGCTTACAGTTCTGGTCACCACATTACCAGAAGGATTTTGATGCTTTGGAGAGAGTACAGAAAAGGTTTACCAGGATGTTGCCTGGTATGGGGCATTTTAGCGATGAAGAAAGGATGGATAGACTGAGTGTTGTTTTCACTGGAATGCAGGAGGTTGAGGGGTGACCTGATAGAAGTTTATAAGATTGTGAATGGCGTGGTTAGCGTGGAAAGTATGAGGTGTTTCCCAGGGTGGAGGGGTCAATTACTAAAGGGCAAAGGTTAAGGTGTGAGGGAGAAAGTTTAAAAGAAATGTGTGAGGCAAGTTTTTCACACAAAGGGTGGTGAGTGCCCGGAAGGCACTGCCAGAGGAGATGATGGAAGCAGATACAACAGCAGCATTCAAGAAGCACCTGGACAAATACATGAACAGGAAGGGAATAAAGGGATACGAATCCTATAAATGAAGTCAGTTTGTATAGAAGGGCAAAATGTGGTGGCGCGGGCTTGGGGGGCCAAAGGGCCTATTTCTGTGCAGTATTGTTCTTTGTTCTTCCTTGTCTTACTTTAGATTGGATACACCAGCTTATTGTCCCGGTGATAAAATTAAAAATGATTCTCAGTGATTTTAGAAAATGAGAAAATTGTGGAAACATGCATGAAGATAGTGTCATGCTAAATTCCTTTCAGATAAATATTCCTGCTATAAAAACAGAAAGAACTGGAAAAACCCAGCGGTTCTGACAGCATCTGTGGAGATGAGATATCGTACTAGAATCAAAACAGTAATTCTGTTTTTCTCCCCACAGATGTAGCAGACCTGCTGAGTTACTCCAGTTCATTTGTTTTTATTTCAGATCTCCAGTGTCCACAGAACTTTGCTTTTCCTTGGTTGCATCCCTGTAATTATGTTTTCACTAATTACACTGGGTACCTTAAAGATAATGATCAATTATCTGATCTCACTCATTTGAAGCTGAAATCTCATTCTCCGGTAGAAATGAAAAAAAAAGTTATTGTGTATGTCAGAGACGGTTGAGCACAGTTACAGAAGAGACTGGGAAATAATTCTAATTAAATAGATAAACATGAGCAACAATAGAAACTCAGGTGAAATTAAATATAAAAATTACAGGTAGAAAGTTGAGAGAATCTCACTCAATTTGGCAAAGATGATGTGTTGGCCGTTGTATTTGTTTGCAGGTGAAAAGAAAGTTATAGACTCAATGGTGTATTGCATGTGCTAAGGAATTTGATTGTTGCAATTAGACATCGCTGTGGGGAAACTTGAACCCCATTGTGTTTTGGCTTTTAATGAGCAATGGACTGTTTTGTATCATTTGTGACACTTACCATGTCTTTGTTAAAGAAACCTGTTAAAAATAATAAATGACATGAAATCCTTGGAGTGGCATGTCAATTCAAGGAATGTTGATTAGAAAAAAGACGTTACTGATACCATAAATTAAACTATCATAAACACAATTATGTAATTACTGCACGAGGTCATTTTCATCTCCCAGTAAAGTAATACATTCATGTTTAAATTTGTCACATGCATTCAAGTTGTTTGATGGAAGTTTTAATAAAATACTTTCAGAAATGCACAGAAACAATACCCCGCAGAATGGCTGGTTCCTTTCTCCAATCCATCATATGACACAAATGCCAGGATTCAGACAATTCAATTCTCTCAGTGAGATATCAAGAAACAGCTGAAGACATTGGATACAGTAGAGGTTATGGGCCCTAACAACATCCTCGCTGCTACATTGAAGAGCTGTGTTCCAGCATTAATCACACCATTAATCACGTTGTTCCAGTAAATCTACAACACTAGCATCTATCCAACAATGAGAAAAATTGATCTGTTCACTAAAACAAGGCAAATCCAATTCAGCCAAATGCTACTCCATCAGTCTACTCTTGATCATCAACAAAGTGTTGAAAGGTACTATCAGCAGTATTATCAAACAGTATTTCCTCAGAAAAACCTGCTCACAGGTAGAATTCTGCTGGGGCTGTTCAGCTTATTAAATCTTTGTCCAAAAATAGATATAAAAGATTAACTTCTGAAGTGAGGTGAGAGTGACTATCTTAAAACCAAACTGTTTGACTAAATGTAGCATCAAGGAGCACTATAGATCCTGAAGTAGTGGGAATTTGGATGAAAATTTTCTGCTGTTTAGAAGCATGTGTAGTACAAAAAAAATCAAACTGTAGCTATTGTAGATAGTCACCTCAGCTCCAGGACATTTCTGCAGAGTTCACTGACGTAGTATTCTAGGCCCAACCATCTTTAGCTACGTTACTAACATTGTTCCCACTATCACAAGGTCAAAAGTGGAAAATTTCACTGATAATTGCACAATGTTCAGCACTATTCATGATATCTCAGATACTATAGCAGTTCCTGACCATAGGCAGCAGAACATGGACAACACTCAGGTTTGAACCAATAAGTGGCAAGTAACATTCATGTCACATAATTGCCAAATAGCCATCTCCAACAAGAGAGAATCTAACCTCTACTCCTTCAATGGGGTGTTATTGTCATTGAATCTCCCATTATGAACATCCTGGGGACTTACTGTTGACTAGAAACTGAACTGGGTCAACCGTTTAATGGTGGTACTACAAAAGCAGGACAGAGGCTAGGTATTTTGTGGCAGATAACTCACTTCTCTCTGCAAAGCCTGTAAGGCACTTGCATGATGGAATACTCCCCTGGATGAGTGCAAGTCAAACAACATTCAAGAAGCTTGACACCATCCAGGGGAAAGCAGCCTCCTTGATTGGCATCATATCCACTGCGACATTCAAGTCTTCCACCAACAATGCACCATTTCAGCGGTGTGTCCTACCTACCAACAACTCACCAGGCACCTTCAATAGCACCTTCCAAACCTCTGACCTCTCCCACTTAGCAGGATAGAGCAGTAGAAGCAGAGGACCATGCCACCTGCCAGGTCCCCTCCAAGCCACACAGCTCCCTGACCTGAACTACACCACTGTTCCCCTTTTGTCCTGGACTCACTTCTGATCAGCTATCTAGTTGGTCCGACAGCAATTGGATTATAGCACTATCCAGGAGGCTAATCCAGATGAATGCATGCTGGAGAGACGATGCAGAAAGGAGGCTTTAGATTTTTTGGGACACTGGGACCATTTTGGGAGGAGTGGGACTTGTGATGATGCAGATGTGTTGGGCATGAATTAGAATGGGATCAGCATTCTTACAGGGAGGTTTGTTAGTGCTGATGGGGAGAGCCTAGACTAACTTGGCAGCAGAGTGGGATCCTGAGAAAAGGTTTAACAAGGGGAGATACATGACCAAATTGAGAAGAGATGACAAGAGAGTTAGGAAGGCAAAGAAGTTATAAGCTAGTTAAGGCAAAAGGAAGTTTGGCAAGATTGGATGGTATTTATTTAAGGGCTAGGTGTCTGACAAAGAAGGCAGCTGAGTTAAGGGCACAAATTTAAACATTAGGTAGTATGATGTCATTGCTATCTCTGAGACCCTGTTGAGAAAGGGGCAGCTCAATATTCCAGGATGAGAGGTCTTCAGGTGAGACTGGAAAAGAGCTAAAAGAGAAGGGGTGCTTTAATATTGATCAGAGAATCAATTACAGCAGGAAGGAGGAATGGCATCTTAGAAAGTTACGGGTAAAACTTAAAAACCAATGAGGACAATCACATTGCTGGGTGTGTACACATGCACACACACATATACATGTGCAAACACATGTACACGTACACACGCACACACATGCATACCCACACACGGACACGGACACACACACACAGCCACATACATGCACACTCACGCATGGACACACATGTACGCACGTGCGCCCACACACACACACACACACACACGTTTCAAAGATGTATAGTTGTAGAAGGATCGATCAGTAAGTTCACAGATTATATTAACATTGGTGGGATGGTAAATAGTGAGGAGAATAGCCTTAGATTAATGGCCTGGTCAGATGGACTGATCAGCAGTGAATGGTATTTAATCTGGATGCATGTGATGTGATTCACTTGGGCAGGACATACAAGGCAAGGGAATACATGATGAACGGTCAGACCCTGGGAAGCACTGAGGATCAGCAGGACCGAGCAAGACAAGTAGACGAAGTGGTTAACAGTGGTTAACAGGGCTATTTGCCTGTAATGGCTGAGGCAGAGAGTTTAAGAGGGAGGTTGATGTTGGAACTGTACAAACTATTGCTTAGGTCACATCTAGAATACTGTGTGCAGTTCTGGAATCCACCTAATAGGAGGGATGTGACTGCACTGGAGAGGGTGCAGAGGACATTTCCCAGGATATTGCTGGGACAGTTTTAATTTTGAAGAGAGGTTGAACAGACTGGAGCACAGGAGACTGCAGGTGGGTATGATTGAGATGTATAAAATCATAAGGGGCACAGGTAGAGTAGACAGCAAGAGCCTTTTCCCCTTAATAGAGGGACCAATAACTGAGGGCATCGCTTTAAGGGAAAGGGCAAGAGGTTTAGAGGACTTTGGAGGAAAACTGTTTTCACCCAGACAATGGCAGGAATGTGGAACACACTGCTTGCAAGTGTGGGAGAGACAGAAACCTTCATAATATTTAAGGATTATTAGATCTGCCTTTGTGATGCCAAGACATTCAAGGCTATGGACCAAGTGCTGGAAAGCTGAATTAGAACAGTTAAGAGCTTTTTGACCAGAGCAGACTCGATGGGTTGCAGAACTCACTGAATCTATGACACTAAGGCAGCTCACTATCGTCTTCTTCAGGGAGACAAACGCTGACACAGCCAATACCGCCTCAAGAAGTGAATTTAAAAAAGGACTTTGGATAGATACACCCTCCATTGAGAACGCTTTCTCAATCCCTTTACAAGTAACTAGTACCAAATCCGAGTCCTTTTCCAGGACGTGCTGCAAACTGATGGAGATAAAAGTAACAGCCTGTCTGACCAGCTATAAGTTCTGCAAAGCAAAATCCTTGAACTGAGAAGAAAGCTTTCATCACATTTAACACCAGTCCCTGCAGACTTCACCAACTTTAAGTAGTACATAACTCTAATCAATTCCAAATATTGCTTTCAAGTCCTGTTGAAATGAACCAGCAACTGACAGGTCTTGTGATTTCCAGAAGTTTGTAATAATCATGTTGTTTCGTTCAGATACAGAGCCTCACATTGAACAATCTCACCATGGGCTCTGGAAAGACACATTGTTAGTTTGGTATCACAGACTCTAAAGCAGCAGTGAGTCATGTGGCATACCAGCTACTTATGATTACATGCATTAATGCCATTCTCTGAGCTTATTTTGAATAAGAACGTAAAGTAAAAACAGCTGATCTGAAAGGGGGTTGAAGACTGTCCTGTATACAGCACTGTGCAAGTGAATGCTAATTTTGTTCTGAAACAGTACAAAATGCACTCTGCAAATCCTTGAAATATACAAGAGGCGGGACAGTGGTTAGCATGGCTGCCTTACAGCACCAGGGACCCTAGTTCAATTCCAGCCTTGGGCGACTGTCTGCGTGAAGTTTGCACATTTTCCCTGTGTCTGCGTGGGTTTCCTCCGGGTGCTCCAATCTCCTCCCACAATCCAAAGACGTGCAGCTTAGGGTGGATTGGCCAAATGAAATGCCGTGCTATGGTAATAGGGTGGCATACATGGGATGCTCTTCAGAGGGTCAGTGCAGACCCAATGGTCTCTATCTGATTGTCGGAGCTGTATGATTCTACGCGACTAATATCACAACTTCACTTCACCTGATAAAGGAGCAGCGCTCTGAAAGCTTATGGCTTCAAATAAACCTGTTAGACCATAATCTGGTAGCCTGACTTCTGACGATATCACAAACAACCTACTCAGTATACATCTGATTCACAGTCTTGGCGTCAACATGAACCATCTATGTGTGATGCAGCCAGCAGTATGCATGTGCATGCATAAGTTGGCTGCCATTTTGGATCCGTGGCCATATGTTTTAAAAAATCAAGTGCTGCACGACAGAATCAGCCAATGACTGATAACTTCTTAAAAATGTGGAGCTGGAACTGTGGTAATAAAAAAATAAATCTGTTGTGTCTGTGCAAAACCATATTGCAGTTTCAATGAGCTCACTGAGGTTATTTTAGCTGTGCAGTGTTAATCACCATGACCCTAAATTAAAATCTTGTGCCTTTTTCTACGAAGACACCACTAACTCTTGCTATGCAGTGGAGACTGGATGAAACCGGAGTTAAAATACACTGAGGAGAAAGTGAGGTCTGCAGATGCTGGAGATCAGAGCTGAAAATGTGTTGCTGGAAAAGCGCAGCAGGTCAGGCAACATCCAAGGAACAGGAAATCCGACGTTTCGGGCACAAGCCTGATTCCTGATGAAGGGCTTATGCCCGAAATGTCGAATTTCCTGTTCCTTGGATGTTGCCTGACCTGCTGCGCTTTTCCAGCAACACATTTTCAGCAGTTAAAATACACTGAGACAAGTTACTGCTCCATTTTCAAAACTGGTATCTTGACAACCCTGTGTATTCAGGTAGGTGAAGCAGTACCTGAATCAGATGGGAGCTTGTGTGTTTAAGCAAATCAACATCCTATGACTTACCTAGAACCTTTACGGCCTTTCAACCACTGAACAAGTGAGTTACTGAACCGTTCAGTTACATCTGTTCTACTATTAGAACAAGAGTCTGTTGTGCAGGGAAAGTTTTAATCATTGACTTTTCTAAGGTGCATTGAAAGCATGGACCCCAAAATTAAGATGTCAGTTGGGGCTTCCAGTTTTGCTTCTAAAACAGAAAATCTCAGGGACTTGAGCAGAAACTCCAGCTAACATGCCAGTGCAACACTGTGCTGCCTGCATCTGCTTTCTCAAGTAAATGGCAGAGAATCACATGGCTTTATTTCAAAGAGAAAGTGAGTTTCTCTGCATTGTCTGGGCTAACATTCATCTCCTAACTAGCATCACAAAAACAGAATTACTGGATCATTGTTAAAGTGTTGCCTTTGGAATCTTGCTGTGCTCCTACTTTACAAGTGTGACTACATGGTAAACGGTCTTCGAGAGCTGTAAGGCACTCTGGAACATACCAAGTTTGTGAAAAGCAGTGACATAAAGGTTTGCCAAAAACAGAAATTGCTGGAAAAGCTCAGCAGGTCTGGCAGCATCTGTGGAGAGAAATCAGAATTAACATTTTGGGTTGAGGGATTCTTCCTCAGAACAGAGGAAGAATACTGTTCTAAGGGAAGGATCACTGAACCTGAACCCTCAGCTCTGATTCACAGGTGCTGCCAGATCTGCTGAGCTTTTCCAGCAACTGCTATTTTTGTTTCTGATTTACAACATCCACAGTTCTTTCAATTTTTACAGAAATGTTTCCCTTTTCTTTTCATTTTCCTGCTGCTGCCCAGGATTAGCATGACCATTCCAAAGCCTATCACTGCTACTGACATGACAAATCAACTGACTGACACTCTCCAAGTTGTCCAACCTACAAGCGGGAGTCAGGCCATGGAAACATAAGTGAGATCTGCCATTAAGATCTCTTGGACTTCCTATGGCCATTCCCTGGAGATACCTCTGGGTAGATTTTATAAATACAAACTTACAGCACAGAGCTTTTGAAGAATTTGGGCTGCATGGTTGGAGGAACCCACAAGATTTTGTCTTCAATTATTTAAAGATTATTTGTTCAGACAAACAGAAACCACACCAATATCCTCCATGGACATTATGGAATGAATCTGACAATTCAACAGGAAGAATATCCCCTCCAGCATGTTAGAGCGGTACAATGTTAGGTACAGCAGCCAGGCAGCACTTAATTAACACCCTCTTCCAAAAGATATCAGTTGGGTGAATTGATCATTCATTGACTGTAAATCTGTTGCTCCAAAAGCAAGTGGTCTCTGTTTATTCCCTGAACTAAACATAGCACTTTTTGCTGTCAGAGGAAGTGTCACTGGACCCAAAATGTTAACTCTGATTTCTCTGCACAGCTGCTGCCAGACCTGCCGAGCTTTTCCAGCAACTTCTGTTTTTGTTTCTGATTTACAGCATCCACAGTTATTTAGTTTTTATTTAGTTTTTTCTCTTTTTTTTGGAGTATTTTCTATTGTTCAATAATGCCTGTTTGAATGCTTTCCGATGTGTGATGCAGTGACATTGAACAACAAGAAGATGTTTTGCTGTGCTGGGCATTTGAGAGAGAGTTGCACTCCTTCAGACAGTGTTTTGACATGCTATAGCCCTCAGGACACAGAGTCTGTGTAACGTCAGTTTGGCAGATGCAATAATAATGACAATCAGATAGTTGATGTTGTAAAGTTGTAATACATTTACATTTGTGAGCTTCTGTTTCCAATTAAATTTCACTCTTGCCATCTCCATGCCCTCAAAAGCTGAGCTTTCTTGATTCTCTCCCACGAGGTGTACTATTCATAGCTGGCAGCAAATGATATGGTACACAGCTAGCCTTTAAATACAGCTCTAACAGTGGAAATGCTAAAACGTTTCAACAACCAACAGTCCTCCGTTGCTAGTGAGTGCAGGGTAGCACCACAACACGGAGGCATGTCATGTATGTAGTGAAGGGTGCGGCAGAGAGTTGTGTAAGGTAGCACAGTAGGGCTCGCAAAGAGAAATCATCCATGAAGCTCCCTGAAATTAAAAATCTGCCAATCTTCTATACCATTTAACTCAATGTAACACTACATATAAACCTCTTCATTCTCAATGCTCATTCATTAAACATTTTCAAACAGAAATTCAGGGTAAATTTTAAACATTAATATCCTCTCAGTATTCAATTCATTTGATTTTCACATTTTATAAAATAAATGCGTACTAATGGGAATTCATATTTTACTGGCTTCCTTCTATTCATAAATTATCATTTTACTCTATCTAACATCCTCAGTTTAATTTGTCTGTAAGTATAATGCTTTTATTTGTATATCTTTCCATGAACGATTTCCACATTGTAACTCATGTTTTTTTTAAAAGAGTTAATGAATCCGTTATGAAAGCACAAAAAGAATTTGATATAAACAAACTAACTGTTGAGTAATTAAAGGAAATTAAGCCATTTAGTAACTTAATTTGCATGTCTGTCATGCAGATAACAATTAACTTTCAATGCTTTGATGGCATAAATAGAGATAAAATCTAAATAATATAAAACTTGTCAACAAGCGGAAAGCATTTGGTGTTTGTAAATAATTTCAGTTCCTTTCATCGCACTAGGGAATACTCTGCAGTCTTTGCTCTGAAGTCTGATTTAAAGTAACAATGTATGTTACACATGAAAATGCTTTCATCAACTATTTACACAAGCTTTCCTTATGTCTCACAGCCAGACAATATGTAATTGCAAAAGTCACTTCAAAGCAGAATTAGTATACTGACAAAATTGTCCTGATATAAGTAGAAAATCATTGTCTACCAACTCTTCTAAACCATGTGTTAATAATCAATCATTACTTTTTAACCTTCCAAATGATCTCTATTAAAGAGGTGTTTTCCTACTCATCTTGGGTCACTGAGTCTTGATTGACTTGTCTCGTTAGTTCCCTGACCTTGTTTTTAGACCAATTAGGATTTTTTTCCTCTAATCTCTTTTCATTGTTATGCTTTTCATTATGGAAGCTCTCCTCTCTGAACTTTCTTGCCATTGGTTAAACCAGTGACTGAAGAATTTTGGATTAGCTTCAATTTCAATTCTTGACAGATTTTGCTTGTACAAAAAGCCAAAAGGGCATCAGGAAAAGGTCTAACGGATCAGAAATTCAGTTGTTATGGGCTAAGGAAGCAACAGCAGGACGTGATAAGGGTCAATGCTCTCAGTGTGGATGAGAAATGGATTACAGAACTTTGTCTCACGAAGAGAAATGAAAGAATTGTTCCTTTTTAATGAATTCACCTTGGCTTTTAATTTACCATTTTTCTTTCATGACAAATATAATGTTCAGGCAGTAAAACCCCAACCTGGGATACAACCAAGTTTCTAAGCAGCTACTAGATCAGCTACTAAATGACAACCATTATGATAGTCTTTGAATCAAGATCAAAGATTAAACCTTATTAGTCAATACATCTTTGCTTTTCCATAAATATATTCAATTAGTAATGACTATTACTTCGCTATTTCTGGGAAATTCCATCATAATAATTAAATGCATGAAATTCCACTACCTATATCCAAAGTAATTCTAAGCAAATTACAATTACACTGGTTTATTCTCAATTACTTTTATAAAATATTTTGAGAGATGGAGTGTGAAATACTTCAAAAATTCATCCTATATGAATTCTTTTCCAATTGGAGCTAAGATTAATGTAAGTTAAATTTCAAGAAACAATAAACAGTTTCATCTGACATCATCATTCATGGTGAAAAGTTGTAGATATTAGATGAATTTTAAATCAAGTAGTTGGACATTACTTTGTTTTGTCCTGCAAAAATATGTATAACTCCTATACTATTAAAGAATTAAAAAGTTTGAATCAGTTTTCCACTTAGAATAGGGAGGCACGGTGGCTCAGTGGCCAGCACTGCTGCCTCACAGCACCAGGGTCCTAGGTTTGATTCCAGCCTCGAGTGATTGTCTGTGTGCAGTTTGCACGTTCTCCCTGTGTCTGCGTGGGTTTCCTCTGAGTGGTCTGTTTTCCTCCCACAATCCAACGATGTGCAGGTCAGGTGAATTGGCCATGCTAAAATGCCCCTTAGTGTTATTGTTAGGAGGGAAATGGTTCTGTGTGGGTTACTCTTCGGAGGGTCGATGTGGACTCTTTGGACCAAAGGGTTTGTTTCCACATTCTAAGTAATCTAATCAAATATGGCCTTAATCTTCAGCTTTGATTTGTTGATTGTTTGACCCATAGACTGTAATAATCATGTAAAATATTTTCAGCATAAGGGAATTAAGGCTTGTTTCCCCTTATTTGGACCATTACAGTCAGTTCTTCTACAACATAATGGTTGCATTCTTATGCAATGTTGCGTTGTAGAAAAATCATGCTTTAGAACCAGCTAAAAGTGTTGGCGATGTAATCATGTTACAGTCAGCACATGTTTTAAAAGTTCACGCTTAAGAAACAGCGTCCCCAATTTGTCCATCGTGTTACAGTGAATTCACATTGACAAAATATGTGTTATAGCAAAACAACCTGTATGTGTGTTTTGGGAAGCCCATGTCCAATGTAGACTGAATGGGAATTCTGCATTCAAACACAAAATAATTTTGGTTTCATACTTACTAATCCCAACTAGACTTTCTTTGATAATTAATTTCAGACAAACATATAACTGCTGAGAATGCTCTTCATACATATCGTATTAATGGCCATTCATGGATTTAAATCAGACACCGATTGGATTAGTATATCGAAGTTTGCTAACCACAGAAATATGGAATGGTTATAGAATGAAGGGCACCTGTTGTAGCTGGTTCTCTGAAGGAGCAAATAAACTGGTGCTTTTTTCCCTGCCTTTTCCCAATAGCTCTGCAAATAATTCTTTTTCAGATTATGGCTCCTTTCTGAAAGTCTGCAGTTAAACCTGCCTCCACCACAATGATTCTCCATGCTCATCCCCACTGCCTGACAAAGTTTTCTTTCTGTTATGATCGCTTCCTCAATTATGTCATATCTATGTCCACTACTTCTCAATTCTTCTACTAATGGGATCAATTTCTCTCAATCAATTCTCCCGATCAACACTGAAAACCTCTATCAAATCTCTTTAATATGGATGTGCCAGTGTTGGACTGGTGCGGACAAAGTTAAAAATCACACAACACCAGGTTATAGTCCAATAGGTCTATTTGAAAGTGCAAACGGTCAGAGTGTTGCTCCTTCATCAGGTAAGTAGTGCCCCACAAGCTTCCTGATGAAAGAGCAGTGCTCTGAAAGCTTGTACTTTCAAATAAACTTATATGACTATAACCTGGTGTTATGAAATCTCTTTAAGACCTTTTTGTCCAAGGAAAGTTGTTCTAATCTTGACAATCTTTCTAGGAATTCTTCTTGCGATTTTTTTTCTGCATCTTCTTTAATGTCTTGTCTTCCTTCTTAAAATGGGGCACCCAGAAATGAGCAATACTCCAATTGAGATCCTAACAGGGTTTCATACAGTTTTGACATAGTATTATTTCTTATGTGTTCTATACCCTTATTGATAACCCCAAGATGCTGTATACTTTATATACCATTTCCTCACCTTGTCCTGACATAATCAATGATTTATACATTCAATTACTTCTGCTCTGCATCCAATGTTGAATTCTAACTCTTACTTTTTGTCACTTCTCTGGGCCCATCTCTCATTGAGATAACGCTGAAAGCCAAGACTAAAATAAAAGTAATAGCAGGGCACTTAGGTAATTTCAAAGCAATCAGGCAGAGTTAACATGGTTTTGTGAAGGGGAAATACTTGACCAATCTATTGGAGTTTTTTTGCGTCAATATATACTGTAGATAAAAAAGAGCAAGTGGAAATGCTTCTGTAGAAGGTATTTGATAAGGTGGCACATCAAAACGTTGTGCAGAAATTAAAAGCTCATAGTGTAGGGAGGAGCATAATGCCATTGATAAAAGATTGGCTGGTTCAAAGAAAGCAGAGAATTTGCACAAATAGGTCATTTTCAAGTTGGTGGGAAGCAATCAGCGATGTGCCACAGGGATTAGTGTGGAATCACAACCATTTACAATCCATATAAATCATTTAGATGAAGAGACGGAAGGGATGATTTGGCAAATCATGACCAAATTTGTTGATGACACAAAGATAGGTGGAGAAGCGTGTTGTGAAAAGGACACAAGGAATTTACAAAACAAAATTTTGGTTGAGCAAATGGGCAAAAGATGTGGCAAGTGGAGTATAAAATGGGAGAATATGATATTATCCAATTTGGCAATAGAATAAAAAAGTACCATATGATTGAAATGGTGAGAGATTTCCGAGCTCTGTGAGGCAGTGATTCGAGTGTCCAAGTGCATGAATCACAAAAGAACAATATTCAGGGGCTGTATGTGGTTAAGAAAGCTAATAGAATGTTATCATTTACTGCAAAAGGAATCCAACACAAAACAAGAGTGAATATGCTTCAGTTAAACAGGGAATGTCATCTGAATGGTCATCGAGAAAGGATGCAGATACATCGGAGGCAGGTTGGACAATTGTCACAAAGTGAGTACTTAGAATAAGTCGATGGTCTTGTGAGTAAAGCTTGGATAGGCTAAGCTTAGATAGACTAGAACTTAAAAGAGTAAGAGATGGCTTAATTGAAACATATAAATCCCCAATATGTGTTTCTTCTTCTAGGAGAATTTGAAACTTGGGGTTTATAGATGGTAGCCGAAAGTGTGTTGCTGGAAAAGCACAGCAGGTCAGGCAGCATCCAAGGAGCAGGAGAGTCGACATTTCGGGCATGAGCCCTTCTTCAGGAATAAGAAAAGTGTGTCCAGCAGGCTAAGATAAAAGATAGGGAGGAGGGACTTGGGGGAGGGGCGTTGGAAATGCGATAGGTGGAAGGAGGTCAAGGTGAGGGTGATAGGCCGGAGTGGGGTGGGGGCGGAGAGGTCAGGAAGAAGATTGCAGGTTAGGAAGGTGGTGCTGAGTTCGAGGGATTTGACTGAGACAAGGTGGGGGGAGGGGAAATGAGGAAACTGGAGAAGTCTAAGTTCATCTCTTGTGGTTGGAGGGTTCCTAGGCGGAAGATGAGGCGCTCTTCCTACAGCCGTCGTGTTGCTATGGTCTGGCGATGGAGGAGTCCAAGGACCTGCATGTCCTTGGTGGAGTGGGAGGGGGTTCTAGATGGTATGAAGCTCAATGCAGTGGATAGCCACAGAGACTTGAGTGTTCAGGTGCATAGACCTTTAATACATCATGAACAGGTGCATAAAATAATCAGGAAAGCAAATAGTCTGCTGGCCTTCATAGATGGAAGACTTGAGTACAAGGTTGCAGAAGTTGGACAACGTTTTACAAAACCCTGATTAGACCCGACTTGCAATGCCAGAGCACCACACCTTAGGAAAGATACATTGGCCTTGGAGGGAGTACAACGTAGGGTTACAAAAATGATACTTGGCTTTCAAGTGTTAAGAGGAGAGATGATGCAAATTATGACCGTATTCTTGAGAATTTGGAAGCTTAAAGCGTGAACAGATTGAAGCCTTCAAAATATTAACTTGAAAAGACAAGATAGATAAAGATAAATTATTTCCACTGTTTGAGGATTCTAAAACTAGATGTTATAGTCTGAGAATTAGGAGTGGGCAATTCAGGAGTGATGTTGGGAATCACTTCTATATGCAAAGTGTAGATGCTTGGAATTCTCTTCCACAACTGGCAGTAGATGCCGGATCAGTTCTTAATTTTAAATTTGAGACAGATAAGTTTTTATTAAGCAAAGGAATTCAGGGAGATGGGCCAAAAGCAGGTATACAGAGTTAGGCCACAATCAGGCATTATCTCATTGAATGGTGGAACAAGCTTAAGGGGCTGAATGGTTCACTCCTGTTCCTATGTTTTGAGAAAGAGTTTTGATGATGTTGGACAGTGAGGAGACAGGAGGTGAACAAGCAGTCGTTACAATTCCTATATTTGATTGAAAGATATTGTGAAAGTGGGTTGGGTTTTAAAGGTGGCTAAGGAGTGGATCAGAATGCCACAGAGAGAGTGGTGCCTTCAAACTGCTGAAAGGGAAGAAGGTAGATTTGGTGGAGCCATCTTGTTGCCGTTGGTTGAATTGTTGGACTGGTGACACGCTGCTGGAGAAAATTATCGTGAAAATACTCCAGATATCCTTGTCCCGCTCTACACTTAATACCACCAAGCTCCCAGTCTGTAGTAGCATAATTAAAATCTCTCATTATAACTGGTCTGTAATTCTTAAAACTCCCTGTAATTTCCTTGAATATTTACAATTGTTGAGCCTGAGAAAAATGTTCACTATCAGTCTTGGGTGTTTCTGAATATGCAAAGTGACTCTAAGTAGCTGGAGGAAAACTAGGAGCCAAGTCAAAATAAAAACTCAGTTAAAGCAGTTATGCTTTAGTACCACGTGCACACACTGAAAAATTGCTTGTGTGCATAATATAAACTTGAAGAAGTAGTGGGCGAGGTGGAAATGTGTCTGGAATAGAAAGCATGAGGTGGGAAATATACATTTGTCAATGGAGAAGTGCAGCTTCACATATGGACAGAAAGGGTGTATATGCTTCATGAGTAATTTATTGTTCTTATTTTGGAAAAAAACAAAAATGATTGTAGGAAACTACCTTTAACACATCAAAGGATAGGACTTTGTTCCAAAATAACATTAAAAATGAATGAATGAATGCTTAAGGGTCACATGTATTTTACAGTGAAGTACCATAAAACACAGTCAAGAGCTTTCATTTGTCGCCTTAACCAAAGCCATTTTGATCTTTTACGAATAAGAGAAAATGAAAAGATACAGCTTAAAGAGAAGTCCATTCCACGTACAAGTTCTGAGGTAGCTCAGACTCACCATTGCATCACCAGACCCAACTAACATCGAAATGACTGATCCTCAGGTGCCATCTTTCGCGGCTGGGCCAATTCACCTTCACCACCGCCATTATCGGGCACACCAACATCAGCGACTACCACAGTGGCCGATGTTGCCGTTGCTTTCTCACTGCCAGTGCCTGACCCAGCCAACAATCAAGTGGGCAATCCTCAGGAAACATCTTTCTCACTGGGCCAGCTTTGCTGATGTTGCCTTGCTTTTCCGCAGCACTGGGCTCACTCTCCCCTGTGCTGGGCTCACTTTCCCTCACACTGGGCTCACTCTCTCCCTGTACTGGGCTAACTTCCCTCCCACACTGGGCTAGCTAACTCCTCTCCCAAACTGGGCTCACTCTCCCCCCAAACTGAGCTAACTCCCCTCCCACACTGGGCTCACTCTCTTCCTGCACTGGGCTAACTCCCCTCCCACGCTGGGCTAACACCCCTCCCACACTGGGCTCACTCTCCCCCTGACACTAGGCTCTGTCTCCCCCCATACTGGACTCACTCTCCCTCAACACTGAGCTAACTCCCCTGTCACACTGGGATCACTCTCCCCCCATACTGGGCTCTCTCTCTCCCCACACTGGGCTCACTCTCCCTCTGACACTGGGTTCTGTCTCCCCACACACTGGGCTCACTCTACCTCCACACTGGGCTCACTCTCCCTCTGACACTGGGCTCTGTCTCCCCCCACATTGGGCTCACTCTCCCTCCACAATGAGCTAACTCCCCTCTCACACTGGGCTCACTCTCCCCCCACACTGGGCTCACTCTCCCCCCACACTGGGCTCACTCTCCCTCTGACACTGGCCTCTGTCTCCCCCCACACTGGGCTCACTCTCCCTCCACAATGAGCTAACTCCCCTTTCACACTGGGCTCACTCTCCCCCCACACTGGGCTCACTCTCCCCCCACACTGGGCTCACTCTCCCTCTGACACTGGGCTCTGTCTCCCCCCACACTGGGCTCACTCTCCCTCCACACTGAGCTAACTCCCCTTCCACACTGGGCTCATTCTCCCCCTGGCACTGGGCTGCCTCTCCCCCCACACTGGGCTCACTCTCCCTCCGCACTGAGCTAACTCCCCTTCCACACTGGGCTCACTCTCCCTCTGACACTGGGCTCTGTCTCCCCCCACACTGGGCTCACTCTTCCCCACTGTGGGCTCACTCTCCCCCTGATGCTGGGCTCACTCTCCCCCGCATTGTGCATGCTATGTTTAGAATCGAATATTATATATATTATATATTAAAGCATATTGATTCAAATCTATTCCTCAATAGTTTAGCAAACATATAACATAGATTTAACATTGACCTGATAAGCTTTCTTGACAACCAAGGTGACAGGATAACAATTGAAAATAATGTCAGTTTTAATGGTTCAAAAGCACGACAAGAGTCTCCCGCCTTCACTGTCTCAGGGCACAATAGTGAGCAAAATGGCGGCGGTGCCTGGATGGATGGAGGATGAGCGCTGACCATAAAATCCGGCCCACAGCCCCTCTGCACATTCCCTTGTGCCAAACAAAAGTCAGAAAAATTCCTCAGAACTGCTCCAATTTTGTTTCAAACTCTGAGTGAGGCAGTGTAGAAGGAGCAGGAGCACCTCTGAGGACTTCCAGATGCCATGTTTCCCAGATCAGACAGATGTCCAGCAACAAAATCACTTTCGAGTGTGAGTTCAGTTTGTAACAAAGGTTTAAAAATGCCCTGTGCCGTAAAATATTTATACACCGTATGCTGTAGTTACTTATTACAAAGGAAAACTTTCCTTCCATGGTCTGCTCCTTGGAGTGCACTTTCATTGCTTTCACTGCAGTAGTTGCCAGCAACAGTCTTTGGGATTCATAAGCACTGACAAGGAGCATGGTTGACCCTCGAGAGAAAAGAACATAAATTGAAAATAAAGGTTGATTACAAAATGATGAAAGGAATTTTTTTGCCTGAATTTAATCTGATGTTTACTGAAAACACAAAATTGTGGCAGGATTTATGAGACAATCTATGGCCCTGAGCCCTGTTGATTGGGTTTTGTGCTTAAAAGATCTCAAAGCTTTATGCCCTGTGTAATGATTTAATTATTGTTAACATGGTCAGAAATAAAAGCTCAGCAGAGAAATGGCAATCTTAACCATGGAAGTTTGAGGCAGGAGGACAGATTAATGATATGTGAAGTTTTAGATCATTCTTGGATGATATCTGTAAGATTTACATCAAAGACCAGATATCAACAATTAATCTGAAAATTCTTAAGAGATGTTATATGTAAATGTATTAAACTAAAATAAAATAAAGATAGATGAAAGAATCATACCGTTTATTAATGGTTCAAGGACTTGGTTTTCGTTTTTATTTTATTTTTATATATATGATATTGCCTTACTAACTTCAGATAATTCAATGAAATTTAACAATGAAAGCTAAACTAGTGTTTGTAAAAACTAATGAACAAATTGTTAGCAATCGAGAGTGTGGTGCTGGAAAAGCACAGCAGGTCAGGCAGCATCTGAGGAGCAGGAGAGTTGATGTTTCGGGCGTAAGCCCTTCATCAGGAATGAGGCTTGTGGGCTGGGGGGTACTGAGAGATAAATGGGATGGGGGTGGGGCTGGGGGCAAGGTAAAAGTGAGGAGTGCAGACGCTGGAAATCAGACTCTAGATTAGAGTGGTGTTGGAAAAGCACAGCAGGTCAGGCAACATCCGAGGAGCAGGAAAATCGACATTTCGGGCAAAAGTCTTTCATCAGGAATGAAAGCAAGGAGCATCTGGGGTGGAGAGATAAATCCACCAAGGTAACTGAGAATGCAATAGGAGATGAAGGTGGGGAAGAAGGTGATAGGTCAGAGAGGAGGGTGGAGCGGATAGATGGGAAAGGAGATGGACAGGTCAAAAAGGTGGTGCCAAGTTGGAGGCTTGGGATTGGGATAATGTAGGATAAGGGGAAATGAGGAAACTAGTGAAATCCATATTGATCCCATGTAGTTATAAGCTCCCAAGGCGGTGTATGAAGCATTCTTCTTCCAGGCGTCAGGTGGTAGGTGTTTGGTGATGGAGGAGGCCCAGGACCTGCATGTCCTCGGTGGAGTGGGAGGGGGAGTTAAAGTGTTCAACCACGGGGCGGTGGGTTTGGTGGATGCGGGTGTACCAATGATGTTCTCTGAAACAATCTGCTAGTAGGCGTCCTGTCTCCCTAATGTAGAGGAGAACACATAGGGTGCAACGGATACAGTACATTGATGGAGGTACAGGTAAATTTCTGTCGGATGTGGAAGGATCCTTTGGAGCCTTGGATGGAGGTGAGAGGGAGGTGTGAGCACAAGTTTTGTAATTCCTGCGGTGGTGGCAGGGAAATGTGCCAGAAGTGTGGTGAGGGCTGATGGGAGGCGTGGATCTGACAAGGTAGTCACGGAGGGAATGGCCTCTCTGGAACGCTGATGGGATGGAAAGGGAAATATATTGTTGGCAACTTGATATGAAATTCAAATAAGAGTGCTAATACCTCTGCTAAAACAATCAGCAAAAAATACTTTACAAGTATAATAAATATGTGCTAATGTTCATACAATATATTTATAATGCCTACTATTTGTAACCGCTTTGTTTCTTAGGTTTAGTTATAAATTTCAGAAAGATTTAATGCTTGCTAAATATTATATTTCATGCAATTAACTCGGAAATAAATGAACTGGATGGTTGGAAATGAATTACAAGGCAGTAACTCAATAAAGCAACTGTCATAAGCTGTAAGAATGAAAACTTAGGTGATCTGTGAATGTCACCAGGCATTAAAATGGAATTATTGCCTAAACTCACGGCTGGATTTTTTCAATACACGTCCGTTAGCTGAAATTTAAAGTTTTCATCACTGCAAGCTATATTAATGCTGGGATTTCATGGTATGAATTCCTTTTCCATCTTAAATATTGTTATATTTTGCAACCCTGTCTTGAAATTTATGCTCAGACTTTTCTCAGTAATTGTCCTAATTGAGCACATTAACTTCACTGAATGCATGTAAATGTAAGTTAGGCCAATCTTCTGCTAAGGTTACAATGGTTGACCAGAATGGTCCTTATACCTTGGACCCATAAACATTCTTGATTTTGTTGCTTCATGACAATGTCAGAAAAGTCTTTATTTGACATTGTTTTTCATTCTCAGCAATAATAGGAAAGCCACGGTTGAAACCAACACTGAAATAATAACCTCATATGTCAGGTGTGAGCCATTCTGCAATGCCTCAATGATGTATCATAATTCCAATCTGAGAATGCCATCCATTGCACTGAGAGTTCTCCACTTGAATTAGCAACAAATCAGCAACTTGACACTAGCTGCTATGTTCTTAGACGTCCTTCAACTAATGTGAACAAAGATGTTGACCTTTATGGTCAGAAAGCCCTATGTCAGGTAAATTCAACAAAACTGGATAATCTTCGGGATGTTTGTTTGGTTTTTGACCTAAGGGATGTACTAGATCTTAGGCAGGGAGATAGGGGTGGGGAGGAATGAATAAAAAGGAAATGCCTGTACTAGGTTTGAAGGGAGGGAGATTACATGACAGCAAGAAATGATAGGACAAGGCAAATGTTGTGCTGAGGCAATAACAAAACTAGTGAAGAATGTCTAAAAGAGATGTAAATGGGAACAGCATCATTACCATCAGCCGCTGTCTGCAAAAAAAGAGGCTAGAAATTGTGATTTATTGAATCCTAGAGGGCCATACAGCATGGAAATAGACCGTTTGACCCAACCAGTCCATGCCAACCATAATCCCAAACTAAACTAGTCCCACCTGCCAGTGCTTGGCCCATATCCCTCTAAACATTTCTTACTCACGTGATTGACTAGTTGTCTTTTAAACATTGTAATGGTACCCACATCCACCACTTCCTCTGGCAATTCATTCCACACACAAACCATTTTCTGTGTAAAAACATTGTCCCTCGTGTCTTTTTCAAAATCTTCCTCCCCTCGCCTTAAAAATACATCACGCAGCCTTGAAATCTTACTCCCTAGGGAAAAGACGCCTGCCGTCCACCTTATCTATATCCCTCATGATTTTATGAACCTCTCCAAGGTCACCCCTCAACCTCCTAGGCTGCAGTGAAAAAGGTCAGTACCTATCCAGCCTGATTTTATCACAAAAACCCTCCATTCCTGGCAACATCCTGAATTTGTTTGACTCTGAAAAATGTGCTGCTGGAAAAGCGCTGCAGGTCAGATAGCATCCAAGGAGCAGGAGAATCGATGTTTCGGGCATAAGCCCTTCTTCAGGAACCCTCTTCAGTTCTGATCTCCAGTATCTGCAGTCCTCATTTTCTCCTCAGTGTTGACTCTGGAAGGTTGTAAGCTGCCTAATTTAAGGAAAATGTACTGTTTTGTTTATGCTGGAAGTGTGAAGTTAAAGTTGCCATCATCACAGTAACATAGGCTGTTCTCTCATTAGAAAAAGAGATAGCTCATGGTGAGTTTAACCTGAGGACCACTGTGCCTCAGTCAATGGATGGGGCCTTCGCAATAACCTATGCCAGTACAGGAATTGAACCCACACTGCTGGCACCATTCTGGATTACAAACCAGCTGTGCAGTCAACTGGGCTAACCAACAACCAGCATAGAGGACTGAAGTCAATATGTCAAGGGGGAAGAATTAAAATGACTGGGTAAGGGAATCCCTAGGTTCTGCTTATGGTCAAACAGAGGTTTGTACAGTTCACACTTTTCTGGTGTCAGCAGCTTTGATGAAATGGTATTGTTGAAATTTAATTTACATTCTTTAAGAGGTACACTTGTTCTGCTGTCCTGATTAAATACCTGCATTCAAACTCAAAAGCAGAAATGAATGTATGTATCCAAGCATGGTTTTTAAGAATATAGGTTTAAGAATGGAGTTTTGGCCCTTTGAATGCAAATTAATTGGCATTTCTTGTCCTAAAATTTATTAGAAAACCATAGCAATGGGGATAACATTGATTAAAGTATAACTACAATAGTGTAGGTTTAAAGATAGAAACATTAAAATATACTTTTCATGGTGGATGAAAACATATAGATCTCCTGAAATTCCATGCTGATTTTAGTATTGCTCACGGCTGAAGTCACTCTCCTGGCCAGAACTTTGGAGTAGAAAACATTCTTGTGGGTTTATGCTGAAGGATCTGCAGACCTAGAAGTGGGAAACATAACACCTCCACCCCTGCCACATCCCAACCCAGCAGCTGCTGCAATCTGCAACTCATTCCTGAATTTTCAAAAGTCGCACGGTTAATTTTCCACTTTCCCAAATATTGCTATAATAAGTGGGATTTCTAATAATGAACAACCCCAGGACATACTGACATACTGAGTTCATGGTTGAGTGAGTTTGGACAGTATAGGTCCCAGTTGAAATGGTAACACTGCCATAAATAGCCCTCTGGAAATTCAAGGTCATCACATAATCTGGATGTTTACCTTCGATCTGTTGGGTTTAAGTAGTCTGCATCTATCAGATCTAACTTTGTCATAATAATAGATAATAATCAGGGCCACTTATGAATCAAATATTTTTCTTCTTTTGTGGGATTGTATGATTGCTGCTCGTTCTTTCTGAATCTCATTCCGCATGTACTTCTAACAAGGCATTTGTCAGTGACTTTGATTTTGCTAACATCTGGCAGGTCTATCTTTTGGGAATGAAGTCAATGAAGCTAAGAAAAAAACATCCAATGCATTGTTGTAATCCTTGTCTTACAATGAGTTAGCCATTCAAATTCATTTCAAAGCCAGTGACACTTTTCAACAATTAGATAACCACTTGTACACCACATAAGCTTCATTGTGTTACTACTCTGTAAAACTCTGAATCAAATTTATTGCTTGTGAGAGGTTGGGTCAGCCCCCTGGTGAAATATAAATCAAATCCCATGGCTCTTCATAATTCATTTCTCTTTCATTCCAGTTCCACAATAGAGAACATCCATACTAAAATATTTTGAAGAGACTGAAGTACAGGTAGATTCATAGGTTAAGACCTCTGTATGGAACCAATTTTATTGCTTTGGTTTTCTTCCAGGAATTAATCTCAGTGGATTTGGAGATTTCACTGGAACATGCATTTTCCCTAAATAGTATGGGGGAGACACAATTGGGTTCAGTTTTTATTTCACTTTGGCTGTATTCCTTATTGCAGCATCACTTAACTTTGTGATGGTAGTTATTGAATGATTAATTATTCCCCAGTGTTATTATAATATTTATGGCTCTAATAAAGTAGATTTCATGCAAGCAAAATTGTGATTGTTTAATTTAATGTCAACTGTATAATTCCAAAGCCCAAAAGATCAGGAAAGAATAACAGAGATTTATCTGAAGCATTTGTGACTTCAAGACTCATATTTATTGAAGGTTGCATGATAGTTTGTCTGAAAGTTGTTGTGTGCTGAAGTTTTTATTGAGGTGTCATTTTGTAAGAAGAGGAGTTTGAATCAATTAATAAACACCAAACTTACTGTGGGTCACAATATTTAGTTTCTAATAGTGTATCATAGGCGAATGAAGCAGAATAGTAATTCTCCAGACAATTGTTGCCTTTGCTTCTAATCAAGGAATAATGGATATTCCTTTACATCTTGTTACATATATACCTTCAAACCAAAAAGTTGGTCTTCATATTACCAATGGTACTGTTCTTTGAATGATGCAACCAAAGATGCAGAATATGCCCCAGGAAGTAACAGACTATTAATAAGCGAATGCAATGACCGTGGAACTATGTCACACTTTGTCACTAGACCTAAAGCTGCTACGTTTGTGTGGATAATAGAAATCAACTGGATTAACAAACGATCTTGATGCAACACATGCTTTAAGTCAAAACTCGTAAACTAAACAGAGCAGAATACACTCCAATAACTAAGCTTTGGCTCAATGTGATATACTTTAATAAAATTTTTAAAAGCAGATTATTACGAATGCGCAAAATCATAATGAATTCAAAATCCATGCCAGTTGTCATGAATCTGCAGTTGAAGCAATTGCTTAGTAGTTAGCATCTTATCATTGCTACAGTGTTCTGGTAAAGCTGCTACCCCAAGATGTATATTTCTTAAACCCTTTCTACGTAATATTAATCATTTAATTAACTAAGACATTTTCACTGATAAGTTTGGCACACTAATTGAGCATTGATTACAGGTGTTGGGACATCACATTACAGCTATACTAGACATTGAAAAAGCCACATTTGGAGTGCTGCGTACAGTTCTGGTCTCCTTGCTATAGGAAAGATGTTATTAAACTGAAAAGGGTGCAAGAAAGATTTACAAAGATGTTATCAAGACTAGAATGTTTGAGTTATGAGGAGAAGCTGGATCGCCTGGTACGTCTGTAGTGTAGAAGGCTGTGAGGTGACCTTATAGAGGTTTATAAAATCATAAAGGGACAGATAAAGTGAATAGACAAGGTCCTCACCCTGGGTAGGGGAGTCTAAAACCAGATGGCATATGTTTAAACAGAGAGAGTAAAGATTTAAAGGGATCTGAGGGGCAACATTTTCACACAGAGCGGGATGCCTATATGGAACAAGCTGCCAGAGGAAGTGGTAGAGGCGGGTATAATTACATCATTTAAAAAACATTTGGACAGATTCATGGATAGGATAGGTTTAGAGGGATATGGGCCAAATGCAGGCAAGTGGGTCTCGCTCAGTTTGGGAAGCCTGGACAGTATGGACAAGTTGGGCTGAAGGGTCTGTTTCTGTCTTGTATGACTAACTATTTTCAAGTGAATTTGCCATACATTGATTCAGGCTCAACCTTTTTCCATGCATTTGATTTAATTCATACATTTTCATAGATTGTTCATTCTAACACAATTGACACATGGATAAAGTTAAAAATCTCACAACACCAGGTTATAGTCCAACAGGTTTAATTGGAAGCACTAGCTTTCAGAGCGCTGCTCCTTCATCAGGTAGTTGCAGAGAACACAATTGTAAGACACAGAATTTATAATAAAAGTTTACAATGTGACATAACCGAAATTATACATTGAAAAATAACTTGATTGTTTGTTAAGATTAGACTTACAGTGTGGAAACAGGCCCTTCGGCCCAACAAGTCCACACCGACCCGCCGAAGCGCAACCCACCCATACCCCTACATTTACCCCTTACCTAACACTACGGGCAATTTAACATGGCCAATTCACCTGACCCGCACATCTTTGGTCTGTGGGAGGAAACCGGAGCACCCGGAGGAAACCCATGCAGACACGGGGAGAACGTGCAAACTCCACACAGTCAGTCGCCTGAGGCGGGAATTGAACCCAGGTCCCTGGCGCTGTGAGGCAGCAGTGCTAACCACTGTGCCACCGTGCTGCCCCAAAAAGTCTCTCATCTGTTAGAATGACCATGTTAGTTTCACTTATTTCATATGTAAATCACAAAACGTTTATTTTAAAAGTTACATTCTCAGATTAACTGTAACAATTGGTGTCAGCCCAGGTAAGACGTTGAAGGTGTTAGCTCCCCGTGTTTTGTTGTCTGTGCCATAATGTTTAGACTGATTTTAATCTAAAAAATGAGTTAACAGAGTCTGACATGGATTCATGCAGTTTTTGAGCGAAGTACAATGTAACTCTGCAAGTACAAATTCACCCAACACATGTATGTGCGTGTGTGTGTGCGTGTGTGTGTGTGTGCGCGCAGATCGCAAAACAAGTGGCGTAATTTTTCAGCCCCTGGGAAGTACTGAACCAAGAAGGGTACCCTGTCGGGGTTGCAGCACGTGTCTGTCTCCTGAGGAGGTCATTATGGTTCCTTGCTGTGGCACATTGGAACTGGCGGTCGATGAGTTGAGCATCGTACCCCATTCTTGTGAGGGCATCCCTGAGTACTTCCAGGTGCCCCATCACGTTCCTCCTCATCTGAACAGATCCAATGTACATTCAGGGCTCGTCCATTGGGAATGACTGTTTTAATATGTTTTGTGTGGAAGCTGGAGAAGTGTAGCATTGTGAGGTTTTCTGTGGGTTTGCAGTAGAGTGTGGTGCTGAGATGTCCATCCTTGATGGAGATGCAGTGTCCACAAATGAGACAGATAGGCAAGAGTAGTCAATGGTGAGCTTGATGATGGGATGAAACTTGTTGATGTCACTGTGTAGTTTTATCGGTGATACCTCATCATGGGTCCAGAAGAAGAAAATGTTGTCAATGTACTTGATGTATATCATTGTTTGGAGGACTTGCATAGAGAAGAAGTCTTGTTTGAATCTGTGTATGAAAATGTTGGGGTGCAAATTTGGCCCCCATGGCTGTTCCGTGTGTCTGGATGAAGAGCTGGTGAAGGAGTTGTGATCGAGGATAAAGCAGATGAGTTGTAGGACGGAGTTTGGAGATTGGCAGTTGTTGGTGTTGAGGTTGTGGCCATGATACCGTCATTGTGAGGGGCGCTGGTGTAGAGTGCTAAAACATCCATTGTGACAAGGAATAGGTCTGTGGGTGTTAACTCATTTTTTTAGATTAGAATCAGTCTACACATTATGGCACAGACAACAGAACACAGGGGGCTAACACCTACAATAACTTATCTGGGCTGACACCAATTGTCGCAGTTAACCTGAGAATGAAACTTTTTTAAAAAACGTTTTGTGATTTACACATGAAATAAGTGAAACTATCATGGTTGTTTTAACAGATGAGAGACTTAACAAACAATCAAGGTATTTTTCAATGTATAATTTCAATTACGTCACACTGGAAACTTTTGCTATAAATTCTGTGTCTTACAACTGTGTCCTCCACAACCACCTGATGAAGGAGCAGCGCTCCGAAAGCTAGTGCTTCTAATTAAACCTATTGGACTATAACCTGGTGTTGTGTGATTTTTAACTTTGTACACCCCAGTCCAACACTGGCATCTCCAAATCATGACACCTGGATATGGGCAGCATGGTGGCTTAGTGGTTAGCACTGCTGCCTCACAGTACCAGATTTGATTCCAGACTCGGTTGACTGTCTGTGTGGAGTTTGCACATTTTCCCCGTGTCTGCGTGTGTTTCCTCCAGGTGCTCCGGTTTCCTCCCACAGTCACAATGATGTGCAGGTCAGGTGAATTGGCCATGCTAAATTGCCTAGTCAGAGGGAAACGGTGCATTAGTCAGAGGGAAATGGGTCTGGGTGGATTACTCTTCAGAGAGTTGGTGTGGACTGGTTGGGCTTAAAGGTCTGTTTCCATACTGTAGGGAGTCTAATCTAGTCAAGAATGTTGCACTGGAAAAACACAGCAGGTCAGGCAGCATCCAAGGAGCAGGAGAGTCGACGCACGTTCCTGATGAAGGGATTATGCCCAAAACATCATCTCGGATGCTGCCTGATCTGCTGTGCTTTTCCAGCACCAAACGTTTCGACTCTGATCTCCAGCATCTGCAGAATTCACTTTCAAATAGATGTGCAACAGATTAGCAGGTCTGCAAAGCAAGTCATTCTTGTTTTGTGAAAATATGAAAATAAGTTGATGTTAATGCAGATTTTTACAAGTACAATCACTTAAAAACTAATTGGTTAAGCACATAAAGGCATGTTGGATGAGGTCAACAATCATATTTTTGATTAAAAATATGGCAGAGTTTACTTGCCAAGGTTTTACCTGTGACAGATTGATTACCTGTGACAAACCATGCTCAGTGGATAAGGAAGGATCTCCCAGGTCTGCTGTAAGATAATCACTTCCCAGATCCTCTTTTTTTTAATGCAGTCTTCAATGTTGTAAACTGTAACCTGAAGGAATCCAGGACTGGGATCCCTGAGACCTCCAAGACAAACCCAATTCTCACTGATTTGCTTTCGAAAGTAACTGCTTATTTACCTCATAATTAACACCTTACTGCTGATTTTACTGAGATAAAGTGAAAGAGGTCAGAATTGAGATCAAGAGGGACCAGATAGCCAAAGCATTGATCATTCCCAAGGTCTATTGCTTGCACAGACTGCTTTATTTCTTTGAAACAGGTGGACGTTAGCATGTCTAAAGAGCCAATGAAGGTCGGCATAATATTTAATGAGAAATGGCCCAGCTTTGCTTCTCTCACAGGTAACTCTTGTCTAAGATACTGTCATGGTGGGCATGTGATGCAAATGTCATTACTCGTAAAATGTTGTTTGTATATTCTTCCCCAATTCATTTATTTATTTTTTTTCTGTTCACCTCCATGTATATTTCACTGAAGGGATGAGCTAATTAACTCAGAGCGTTGGAGCAAATGGTGGGAGGTTAGCTGTGGGAGACCATCTTACTGGTCTTTCTTTCAATCAGTTCAGTCCTTGGTGCCACCTTCAGGGTGTTAAGGTTATCCGGGAATCCCAGTCCTCATCGTGGCACACCGTCTCCTACAATACTTCCTGCCACTTGTTTCCAAAAGGTACAAAAACAACAAAAAAGCTCTTGCTATTACCATGGCTGCAAGGCAAAGGAACAGATGATAGACTGGACTCCTGCCCAGGCTTCTGTCCGCATCCTCCTGTTGGTGGAAGACTTTGATCATATGAAGATCTAAACTTCAAAGTACAAGCAAGTTGAGATCATATTCAGCGGAGCACACTGTGTGGGTGTGACTTTCCTGTTTCATATAGTTGCAAATTACATTGAGACACTTTCCATCTCCCTTTGTCAGCCCATTAATAATTAAAGAAATAAAGTTTCCTTTTTTGTTTGGAATCCAAGTTACTCCCTCTTGTCATATTAATGATAATGGTCCAATACTCAGTCATTTGTCAGGCATTGACTAATTCTGTGGGTTAGTTTATTTAGGACAGTCAAGCACGTTATAAGTTTTGAAGCAGCCATTAAAGCCAAGTTCCTTGTACCTCTTTTGCGTGGCTTGCAAACACAAAGCAATCTAACTGGAAAGCAGACTCTCATTATGTATACACAAACACATTGACGGAAAATACTCTTCAAGGCAAGGTGCACAAACAATATCCCCTCTCTTTCCTAAATAAAGCTTAAGTATTTGCAATAAAAAGTGAGCTACTGAGTTTCTATAACATGCAGACAATTAGCTGATATGTCCAAATGGTAGGCAAGAGTCACAGCTCTTGTTATTCAGGCTGCATTTGCCTAAGAATAGTCTGAGTAAAGCATAAGTCACTCTAAATCAGTGGGAAAATTCTCCCCTGATTAGAGTCACACCTGGCACATAGGAAGATGGTTATGGTTGTTAGAGGTCAGTCACCACAGCTCCAGGACATCTCTGCAGGAGTTCCTCAGGTTAGTGTCCAAGGCCTAACCATCTTCAGCTGCTTCATCACTGACCTACCCTCCATTGTAAGGTCTAAAAGTGGGGACATTTGCCAATGATTGCACAGTGTTCAGCACTATTCATGACTCTTCAGATACTGAAGCAGTCCACGATCAATTGCAACAAAACCTGGCGACATCCATTCTTGAACTGATGCAAGCAACATTTGCACCACACAAATTCCAGGCAATGATTGTATCCAACAAGAGAGAATCTAATCATTACTCATTGACATTCAATGTTATTAGCATTGCTGAATCCTCTACACCAACATGCTGAGGAATTCCATTGACCAAAAACTGAACTGGATTAGACACATAAATATTGTAGTTACCAGAGCAGGTCAGAGATTTGGAATCCTGCAGTGACCAACCCATCTACTTGCTCCCTAAAACTTGCCTAATGTTTATGAGCCACAGGCTGGACATCCGCTGGATACATCCTAAACCTCCAATAACACTCAAGAACTTGATACCATCCAGGATAATGCCGCCCACTTGATAAGCACCACATTTACCAACATTTTCTCACCCCATCACCAATACACAGTAACAGCAATGTGTACCATCTATAAGATGTACTGCAGAAATTTACCAAGATTTCAAAATCACCAAAGCATTGGGCAGTGCAGTGGTTCAGTGACCAGTACTCCAGTACTGCAGTCTAAAGTGCAAGGGAACCAGGTTCTATTCCAGCGTTGGGTGACTATCTGTGTAGATTTTGCACATTCTCCCCATATCTGCATGGGCTTCCTCTGTTTTCCTCCGACAGTCTAAAGATATGCTGGTTAGGTGGAATGGCCAGGGAAAATGCAGGGATAGGATGGGGGGGCTGGGTCTGGCTCATCAGAGGGTCAGCGTGGACTTGATAGATCGAATGGCCTGCTTTCACGCTGTAGAGATTTGAGGATTCTTAGATACCACCCTCCAATCCCACATTCAGTTCTATCTCAAAGTCAAGCGCAGGAGATATATCAGATACCTCTTGTAGCTTCTCCTCCAAGACATTTCCCATTCTGACTTCAAAATATATTGTTGTTCCTTCAATGTCACTCGATCAATATCCTGAAACTGCCTCCCTAACGGCATTGTGAGCCTGCCAGCAGCAAATGGACAGCAACAGTTTGTTTTAGGTCTCAGCATGGTAACTTTGTCTGGAAGCGACTCTGATTTTCAGGCTTTGGAGACGTTGTCTGTCATTCCAATTTGTTTTTTCACATTTTTCCGTCATGGAATACAGTTACTTCCCAAAATTTGATTAACCTGATGCACTGTAACCAAGCTTTGCCCCAATTAGCAGCGGGACAATTTCATTCCTTGGGCTGTTCTGATTGTTTTCAAAACTTGGCATTTACTTTAAAGAAAAATATTAGCCTATTTTGAAGCTACTGCTTTTTTTAAGTCCAGATTTTTCTAATTATATCAAAGTTATAACTTTCTCTTAGCCCAAGATGTATTTTTTCTATCTCCCTTATAGCCTCCTTCAACATGAACATCTTCTTAAAATAATGTTTTGTTTTCTTTTAAGCCTGGGACCTCTTCAATTTACTGCTTTAGTTTCTGTCCTGCAGGAGTCCTTTACCAAAGCACGATTTCGGACATTTATTTCTTAAAGGACTGTCTTGACAGTGATTTACAGCTTCTTGTTGTGTGAGCTGAATGTCTATCTGTTTTTGAAGCATTGTCATTTGTCCATTATTGCCTTGAGATCTAGACAATGTCTCTGTAGCTGCTCATGCTGAGTCTGATCAGTTTTAAATGTGAGCAGTTCCAGATCTTCCTGAAAACCAGCTATCTTTCCATTAAATTTTTGCTTGTAGTTCATTCAACTTCCTTTCTTTCTCTTTTAGCTGTTCATTAATCTTTGCCAACTGAGCAGATTCATCCCTTAAAGAGTCCATCAACTTAAGGATTGTATTCTTCATTCTGGATTTATTCTGAGCTATTAGTCTAGCTTTTCTTTTCATGTTTTCATTTTTCTTTCCATATCAGAGAGCTGAGATTTTAGCTCCACTGATTCAGAAGAATGTGAATTGCCCTGTTCTTCCATCATATTCAGTTCAGAAAACGCTTCTTGCGTGGTCTCTGATGTTTGATGGATTCCATAGATTCTGAGTAGTATCAGCTGTTGGTAATTGCTTAACCAGCAGTGTCCTTTGTGTAACACCTCTGCAATGTTCAGGAGGATTGACTGTGCCTGCACTCTAGCATGAATGTTCCAACACATGGAATTGGTGAACTATTTTGTGCTGCAAGTTTTACATTTGTAACTTTCATCATGGCTTCCCATTTCTATGGATACATGCTTTATCGACCTTGAAGGAGTAATATATTACCCCATGACCCTTATCAATCTTAGCCCAATCATTAATGTATCATCAGGTACATTGTCAGAATCTGATATACTGGTAGTTACATCTGTACACCTGTGCGATAACACTAGGTAGCCTTTATTGTAGATCCTCCAGGTACATGATCTGTTTGAGTCAGTGTGCGGTTCTTTGTGGTAATATTAGCCTTTACTCTGATGTATCTCCTTTTCCAGTGAGCTTTTCTGTCACGTGTTTTGCAAAATTGACTGAAACATGGATATTTCCTTGTGTATGTATAAGGCCACACCTTCCACATGTCTTGGTATGTTTGGCTGTCTATTGATTAAATCAGCTGTTACATCTGTACTTAAGATCTGGAAACTTCATTAATCTGGATGGATCACCTTATGCTTATGCCTATCTTGCTATAGTTCTTCAACTCATCATGCCTTCAATTTGTTTATCAAGACTTTCTGGAGGATATCTGATGAAGGGCTTATGCTCGAAATGTCGAATTCTCTATTCCTGAGATGCTGCCTAACCTGCTGTGCTTTGACCAGCAACACATTTGCAGCAGGAGGATATCTATGGGATGGCTGCAATAACCAACTGCATAATTATGTTTGCTAGCTCCCCCATCTGAAAAACCTGCTTCATTCCAATGGCTCACTAAGTGATGTATAGGTTCTCTAGACTTTTGTCGAAATGAAATGAACCCTGGTCAATGACTAAGGAAGTTCAATCTGACTCGGAATTGGTCTTCTAATATGCTTTATAACTGTTGGGGAGCTTTTAGATCTTCAGCTGTTATGTTAAATCTGTGCAAACCTTTGTTCCCAATTGCTATTGAAATCTTAATGGATTGGTGTATCTCTGTCTAGATTAGAGTGGTGCTGGAAAAGCACAGCAGGTCAGGCGGCATTAGAGGAGCAGGAAAATTGACGTTTTGGGCAAAAGCCCTTCATCAGGAATGGAGGCTGGGAGCTTCCAGGGTGGTGAGATAAATGGGGGAGTGGGACTACCTTCTCCCCAGTCCCACCCCATCCCATTTATCTCTCCACCCTGAAGGCTGCCTGCTTGATGAAGGGCTTTAGCCCAAAACATTGATTTTCCTGCATCTCGAATGCTGCCTGACCTGCTGTGCTTTTCCAGTACCACTCTAATCTAGACTCTGGTTTCCAGCATCTGCAGTCATTGTTTTTACCTGTTTGTACAGGTCCCTATCTCAGAATGAGCTCCAATTATCCAGGAATCCAAAACCTTCCCTCCTGCACTTTGCCTGGTCTTTCTCTATATCAGACATACTTGAATCTGGAGACTACAGCTGTGAAGGTTATTTAAGCATATTGAAATCTGTCAAGGGAGCTGTTATGTCATAACTTAATCTAAATGATTTTGTGGTCCTTATGACAATATCCCTTTGAACTTTCCCTGCTTGTTATTAATCTCGGGACATGTGGCCAACAATAAATCAATCAATCAATTAATCAGAATTACCTATTGATATTGATTTGTCTGTTTACCAGCTAGCTCTATGTTCAACTCTCTGGCATTGCCATAAACAAAGACATCTAAGGCAGTTCATGCACATTAGCACAATGTAAGGCTAAGAGCCATGTATTTCACCTGTAGATTAATTTGCTTGCTGACAGTTCAAGCATGATAGGCCTTTGTCTCAGCATCATGTTTACCATTGTTTCCAGCATGTTATGATAATAATGGTTTAATAATTGCTCATCAGGTATTGATTAACTCTGTGGGTCAGTTTATTTATAATAGTGGAGCAATTGGACCAGTGTCAGCCGGTGAACCTCATGGAATATGTGAACCTGGTCCAATTAGGGAGTCCTGGATTACAGATAAGAACAGGAGTCACCCGGTACGGAGGAGGGAGGGCAGGTCTGAAGACGTCCTCGTGGGTCTACTCCTGGGCCTGGCCAAAGTGGCCATAAACAGGTCCAGGCAGCGGGCCGTGGAGGGGGTCGTGAGGGCTGACTGCCTGCCCCTCTTCCGCGGTTACGTTAGAGCCCGGGTGTCCTTGAAGAGGGAGCATGCGGTGTCCACCAACACCCTGGAGTTGTTCAGGGAGAGGTGGGTGCCACAGGGAGTGGAGAGCATTATTTCCCCCTCCAACTCTATTTTGATTTAGTCCCTGCCCTCCCCTTCACTGTTTTGATCACACAGCATTGCCCTTTGATGTGAAGGGCACTGCTTGTCACTGGCCACTCGGGTGTTTTCCTATTTTCCTGGTGGTGGAAATTGAATAAAGATTTGTACACTTTGTGTCTTTAACTGTGTCTCACACCTGCACACACACTCACCATGGGTGCTGAGGAAAAAATAAGCACTACCGCAGTTAGGCGGTAGTGTGGGGGTTTAAAAAAGAGGGGAAAAAAAAGCAAAAAAAAGGAAAAAGAAGGAAAAAAAGAACAGGAGTCACCTGGTGCAGAGGAGGGAGGGCAGGTCTGAAGACGTCCTCATGGGTCTGCTCCTGGGCCTGACCAAACTGGCTATAAACAAGTCCAGGCAGCGGCTGTGGAGGGGGTTGTTAAGGACTGCCTGCCCCTTTTCCACGGTTACGTTAGAGCCCGGGTGTCTCTGGAAAAGGAGCACGCGGTATCCACTGACACCCTGGAGTTGTTCAGGGAGAGGTGGGCACTGCAGGGAGTGGAGTGCATCATTTCCCCCTCCAACTCTATTTTGATTTAGTCCCTGCCCTCCCCTTCACTGTTTGATCACACAGCATTGCCCTTTGACGTGAAGGGCGCTGCTTGTCACTGGCCACTCGGGTGTTTCCTTTCTTCCTGGTGGTGGAAACTGAATAAAGATTCTTGCACCTTGGTGTCTGTCACTGTGTCTCACACCTGCACACACACAACATGGGTGCTGGGGAAAAGATAATATGCACTACCACAGTTAGGCGGTAGCGTGGGGGTAATAAAAAGAAAAAAAATAAGTGTTAGAGGTTCTGTTCATTCTGACAGCTGGCTCTGAGGGAGTTGGATCAGTGTCAAGGACTTTCCATGTCTAAACAAAGTTAAAAATCACACAACACCAAGTCATAGTCCAACAGGTTTAATTGGAAGCACACTGGCTTTCTGGAGCACTGTTCCTTCATCAGGAGAAAGAAAAAAAACAACAGGAGTGTCATGGGTGCTGCACACTCTAGGATCCAGCTCTGAGCTACCTGGGTCAGTGTTATGTACTATGCACATGTAAATAAAGGGTGACTTGGTGACGGGATACTGGCCTTTGTGGTGTTATTTCAAACAGTAAAACACATTATAAGTTATGGAGCAGACATTACAGCAAAGTGACTTGTTTCCAACTGTGCAGCTTTCATACACAAAGCAGACTAAAAGCAGGCAAAATCACAGCTTGTATACACACTGAACTTGGAGTTATTAAAGACAACCTTTCTTAAAGGCAGATACACATAGAAAACTATTGGCCACTGCACCCTACAAATTCAATCAGAAAATCCCAGAGTCAACAGCAACTAAGTGGAATGGATTTTTTGGTGTCCTTCATTGATTACGTGTTCGAGGTCTGGCAGGGACCATTGAGTCAACTCAGGGCCATCTGCTCCAAATGAAAAGTGATCATTGTGTCCTGTTGTCATTTGTAACAAGTCTTTCTAATGAAAATAATTTTATGAATGAATGAAGAACTGAAATGAAGGAACGAAGGATTGATGTGAGGGATGCAGGAAGGAAGGAATGAGAAGTAAGCAGATTCACCAACAGGTCAGCATACTGACTCACCTGATTTTTTTTGGTACTCCATGTGTTCGGATTGCCTTCCGTACTTTGACAGAAGCTCAGGAAGATTTCCTCATAGTATTCTAAAACAGAATAGGACATTTTCCAAGTATGTATAAACAGTTTGCTCCCACTACACTTGAAATGTTAACTTTCAAATAAGACCAAATTCATCCTTTTTATTGACTGTCTTCTTCCATCCTATCTCCTTCCTTTACTCATAATAAACTTCCTTATAACTGACAGAAGATACCAGTGCTAACAGAAGACTTGATATTAGATTCTAGCTGTTTTGAATTCTTCCTTGTGAATAAGATAAGGTATAGCAGATTAAACCACCTTTGGCAATATTAGAATTGCATTTTCTGGTGGACTTTAACATGGAACTAATAATATAATCAGAAAGACTCGATTTCAGTCACTGGCATGGCTATGTGAAATATATTTTTAGCAATTCACATAATTATATGTTTTTTTTAAAAGATAGAAAACCATGGTATGAACATTTCTGAAAAGTTTTCCCCACATGAGGGCTTGAGTTTATAAGTTACCACTAAGTTGATAGCAGGAATGTTAAGTAAAGGTGAAAAATATACAGGGAAGAAAATTGAAAATCACTTGTATTTTAATTTCTAGCAAGATAGACATTTTGTTGGACTTGTTAGTACTTGAATATTTCTATTTTCACTATTTTAATGGAAGTAAAAGTAATCAGAATAACACGTCATCAAAATAGGACAGTAACAAAATTGATATAAACAGTTGCAGCATTTATGTAATAATTTCACTCTCAATAATGTTAAAAATCACATAATACTAAGTTATAGTCCAACAGGTATATTTGGAAGCACTAGCTTTCAGAGTGACAAAACCCCAATGAAGGAGCAGTGCTCCAAAAGCTAGTGCTTATTACAGTCTAGAATTACCTTCCCTCAAAATAGTGGTTCTGTTTAATTGATTGCCCGCAAAAGAATTCAAGGAGTATCAGGGCTAAATAATTTTCTGATTAAGTACTGTGCTGAAAATGATAAACATATATAGGTAGACAGCAGTTATTAGAACCGGCAGAGAATACAATGAAGCTTCTATTTGTGAGGTCACAGATGAATCTTCTTTAGATTAAAACTGATCCAACATGAACAGTATGGATCATAATTGTGAATGATTCAATTCATTTAAACGTTACCTCCAGCTGATGATTTCCAGAATAAGTTGAAAGTGTTGTGTCGAGCATATAATATCCCCTCATACCTATATGCAAAATGTTACTTTCATAATGGCAGCAAACATTGGGCACTCTGGTGTGAGTCTGTTGGTACTCACTTCATAGTCCAAACTCGCTTCAACTTCCTGCCGAATGAAATGTTTGATACGTGCACCCAACATAGAATGTTCTGCACATCAACAAATTAATGATAATATTTAGTTAATAGTCTTTGGGGAGGTTGTGCCACACAATTTCGTTCTCTTTGAAATGACATTGGTGCGCGATAGTTTACATTGCTGAGACACATTCTTACAATTGGAATCTTTACAGAGTATTTGGTGAGAGTCGAAGGTCACCATTTCTATGTCTGTAACTTTGGTAGAATCCCCGGTAAAACGGTTAAAAATGGCTGCCTTTGTTTCCCCAGGGATTTTGCTGACCTCCTGTTGAAATGGCTGCCACAAATTATGAGAATTTTGTTGAAGCTCTTCCCCTTGGTATTCCAAAGATACTTACCCGTGCACTCTATGTGAACTGGAGCATATGAATTATTCTTTTAATGTTAACATTGATCATGTTAACATTTTTAACATGGATAAAATGCTAAATCACAATTGCTAAAAAAAAGCTAAAGTAAAATGAAACATGATCGATGTCTCAGTGGAAGAGCAAGATGGATTTCTGTTTTACATACAAGATCAAGCATTTGAACATTCTCATAGAAGATTGTAGAGACTAATATGTCAAGGTCACGAGTTTAAATATAGTCACTACTTTTACAAATAGCAACTTATGAATTTAAAGCTTTATTTATTTTATGTTATTTTAAAAATAAGCTGTATCTGATTCCTTGGCAGGTGTGCCAATGTATAGGAGGAAACCAAAGGTTCAAGCTATGGCTGTTTCTCACCAGCCAAGCGTGTAGACATGCAAGGAGAAATGGTAGTGCCAACTGAGATGGAACAGAGGACTCATGGTAGGATTTTATGACAGTGCCAAACATCTGAGTGATGAAGTATTGAAAGTATGCAGTAAGTTCAGAGAAAGCAGGTCTTTTCTGTTGATGAAAACATGCACTTTCTCTTATTCCAAATGTGCACAGTCTATATCCCCCAAGGTCCCTGGGAAACCAGACAGTCCCAAGAATTCCAGTTATGAGCACTGTCTGTGCCTGTGTGCAGATGTGTGCAGGGTAATGGCTGGGAAAGGAAAGCTGAGTACATTGTATAATCAGGTGCAGTTACCAACTCTCTGAAACCAGTACAAAAATAGATTTGTGCACATGTACACTGTAATATGTCTCATTAGACTGACAACATGCCAAAAATTCTGTAAATGAATTGTAATGGTTATTATGAGGTAAGTGTTTTGTTTTATACAGATTACATATTCTTTGCAACATGTAGTAAGATGGATTATTATAAAATCATAGGATTGAATTTTTTTCTGCAGCATTTTTAGTGCAGTGGTGAATATATTTTACAGTACTTCAAAATTTCATGACTGCTGTTTTAATGAAATAAGCTGCTTGCTTAGATAAAGTGGTTTATTAAAAATCACACACAAGACTTGAACAAAGATGTATTAAATAGTGGAGTAAGAATTACACACAGAGGAATTCCACCTTTGTATAAGTCATGCTTTTGAGCTCTTGCATTTGCAGCAAGTGGATATACACTGAGTCTGGGTTCTTGATCAAGTCCCAGTGCTGCAGAATTGCTGTATTGAGAACTTTTACATTCACAAAGGCAGGAGACAGGTCTCTGGAGTGACAACAATGTGCAGACACTGATTGTACCTACCCCTTAGAAATTACTGAATGACATGGACCACGAAGTGGCTGCAGGTGACATTAAAATAGTTCCTAATGTTGATGGTAAACAGAACATCACAGACAACAACTGTGTGAAAATAAAGGCACAGTGCACAAATGGAAAGTGTTTACTTAAATTCTACTTTGAAATGCTTTCAGATCTTCTGCAGTCTTCAAAGACTATGCTGATAGGAATTCATCATCTGTATCAGTGCTTTTGTGATGGTTTGACTTAAAATAATGCTGTTCACTGTGAAGCAACTGCAGGAAGACTTTAAGTGGAGGTATCTTTAGCACAGACCATGAGGCCAGTTGTAACATTTCTTATCAATGGACTTTTAGAAACATGGTGGATTGCATTAAAATAAAGGTATCATGATAGTTCCATGGGAAAGCAGCATTCATGTGGATGATGTTATGCTGAAAGTCATAGAAATGCTGTATGTACATAGAACTAAGCAGTCTGTTGCTTCTAAATGCATAATTATTGATGTCAGGGTACATTGGGTAACTTGAGTGCAATCAGTTATGCTCTGCGCTTTGGAGAATCCTGCTATATTGAAAAAATATAGAGCAAAATTCTCACTGAGCCAGACTGACCCCAGAGACCATTTAAAATGGTGAGTGAAACATGAATGCAGAAGACCTGTGCTGCCCTCTTCCTACTTTCTCATTGTTTTTGGCATGGTAAGGGGAATGGGACATTAATCACACAATCAGAAAACACAATCAAATTCAGCAGGCCATTTTAAATTTGTGTTGAGTTCATACAGAAACAATTTTCGCTGTTTGAAATCTGAATCTCCAGTGTGGAAATTAGGAAATTATGGAAGAGGTATAAGTGGCTGTGAAGGATGGTTTGTTTAAATGTAATGATCTGAAGTTATTTAAATCCCCAAACCTTTAACAACAAAATACACTAAAGGAAAATGTTTAATGAAATCCCACTTTGAAATGTTTTCAACTGCAACTCTCTGTTAGAGAAAAAAAATCTAGAGCTGCACTACATTGGTTGACCACACATCTGTAGCAGTTTTTAACAAAAACTGTTCCTGCAGTTTCAGTAGGCTTCATGTTGACAGTTTCCAAGGACCATCATTGTTGCTGACCCCATTATGAATGCTTCAAGTACTTTAGATGGGTCAGTTTTTGTTCAATGTACAGGAGGGCTTCCTGACACAGTATGCAGATCGGCCAACAAGAGGTGAGGCCACATTCAATTTGGTACTAGGTAATGAACCAGGCCAGGTGTTAGATTTGGAGCTAGGTGCGCACTTTGGTGATAGTGACCACAATTTGGTTATGTTTACTTTAACAAGGGAAAGGTATATACCGCAGGGCAGGAGCTATTGCTGGGGGAAAGGCAATTATGACGCGATTAGGCAAGATTTAGAATGCATAGGATGAGGAAGGAAACTGCAGGGGCTGGGCACCATTGAGATGTGGTGATTGTTCAAGGAACAGTGACTGCGTGTCCTTGATAAATTATGTACCTGTCAGGCAGGGAGGAAGTGGCCGAGTGAGGGAACTGTGGTTTTACTAAAGACGTTGAAGTTCTTGCCAAGAGGAAGAAAGAGGCTTATGTTAGGATGAGACACAGAGGCTCAGTTCAGGCGCTTGAGAGTTACAAGTTAGCCAGAAAGGACCTAAAGAGACAGCGAAGAAGAGCAGGGAGGGGACTTTAGATTACTTTGACAGGTAGGATCGAGGAAACCCCAAAAGCTTTCTATAGGTATGTCAGGAATAAAGACTGGAAATATTGTTGCCTTGTTCAAGAAGGAGAGTAGAGACAACCCTGGTAATTATAGACCAGTGAGCCTTACTTCGGTTGTGATAAAGTGTTGGAAAGAATTTTAAGAGGTAGAATTTATAATCATCTAGAAAGGAATAATTTGATTCGGGATAACCAACATGGTTTTGTGAAGGGTAGGTTGTGCCTCACAAGGTTTATTGAATTCTTTAAGAAGGTGACCAAACAGGTGGATGAGGGCAAAGCAGTTGACGTGGTGTTTATGGTAAACATTTGATAGGGCTATTGCAGAAAATATGGAGGCATGACATTGAGGGTGATCTAGTGGTTTGGAAATTAGATAGTTGCAAGAAGACAGGGGGATGGTGGTTGATGGACGTTTAGTTACTCATGGTGTACAGCAAGAATCTGTTTTGAGGCCACTGCTGTTTGTCAATTTTATAAATGACCTGGATGAGGGTGTAGAAGGATAGGTTATTACATTTCTAGATTACGCTAATGTCGGCGGAGTTGTGGACAGTGCGGAAGGATATTGCAGGTTACAGAGGGAGGCAGATAAGCTGCAGAGCTGGGCTGAGAGGTAGCAAAGCTGAAAAGTGTGAGGTGATTCACTTTAGAAAGAAGAACAGGAATGCAGAGATAGGATTCTCGGTAGTGTGGATGAGCAAAGTGATCTTGGTGTCCATATGCATAGATGCCTGAAAGATTAGATTAGATTCCCTACAGTGTGGAAACAGGCCCTTCAACCCAACCAGTCCACACCGACACTCAGAAGAGTAACCCACCCAGACCCAGACTAATGCACCTAACACTATGGGCAATTTAACATGGCCAATTCATCTGACCTGCACATCTTTGGACTGTGGGAGGAAACCAGAGCACCTGGAGGAAACCCATGCAGCTACGGGGAGAGTGTGCAAAATCCACACAGACAGTCACCCAAGGCTGGGATTGAACCTGGGACCCTGGTGCTACTAGCGCTAACCACTGAGCCACCGTGCCGCCCCACAGCCTGAGAATAGCCACCAGGTTGATAGAGTTGTTAAGAAGGCATATGGTGTGTTAGCTTTTATTGGTAGAGTTTCGGAGCCATGAGGTCATGCTGCGGCTGTGCAAAATTCTGGTGCAGCCGCACTTGGATTATGGCATACAGTTCTGGTCACTGGATGAGACGCAGGATGTGGAAGCACTGGAAAGGGTGCAGAGGAGATTTACCAGGATGTTGCTTGGTATGGAGGGAAGGTATTATGAGGAAAGTCTGAGGGACATGAGGCTATTTTTATTAGAGAGAAGAAGGTTGAGAGGTGACTTAATAGAGACATACAAGATGATCAGTGGATTAGGGTGGACAGTGAAAGTCTTTTTCCTTGGATGGTGATGGCTAGCATGAGGGGGCATAGCTTTAAATTGAGGGGTGATAGATATAGGACAGATGTCAGAGGTAGGTTCTTTATTCAAAGAGTAGTAGGGATGTGGAATGCCTTGCCTACAACAGTAGGAGACTCACCAACATTAAGGGCATTTAAATGGTCCTTGTTAAACATATGGATGCTAATGGAATAGTGTAGTGGGCTTCAGATTGGTTCCACATGTTGGCACAAGATCGAGGGCTGAAGGGCCTGTACTGTGCTGTAATGTTCTATGTTTTCTGCTTCGCTGAGTTTTAAAAGCTCCAGTAGGGTTTGCAAATTTTATATTTTTATTTAAAATGTTAAGATGATATTAAACAATTTTCTCTTTATGATGAGGTTACTGAAGCAAATTGTGTTTCTTTTGTAACAGGTTGGCCATTTGTAGAGGGGAAATGGGGACATTTTCCTGGATCACATGTGTATTACTTCAGTTATTAAAAGTTTATTTCATCTCCACATGTTTTCTGGAGGCTGTCCAGAGTAAATAGTGGGTATGTGGTCTCAAAAATGACATGGGTATATGGAAACAACACGGGAATATGTAGTAGACAGTTGGTCTCATGGGAGTAGGAAGGGACATGGGTTTGTGAATGTGGATATGAAGATGCATTGAAGTAGATAGACAATATAAAGGGATGTCTGGATCAGTGGTGCTGGAAGAGCACAGCAGTTCAGGCAGCATCCAACGAGCAGCGAAATCAACGTTTCGGGCAAAAGCCCTTCATCAAGGCAGTGAGCCGGAAGCATGGAGAGATAAGCTAGGGGAGGGTGGGGGTGGGGAGAGAGTAGCATAGAGTACAATGGGTGAGTGTGGAGTGAGTGCAGAGTGAGGATTAAGGGACTACAAGATCTAAACCCTTTTGATCTAACTGAGTAATTATCTCACAGTTCTGAGGTGAGCCTTCTAACCAACTTTGAGCACATTGGCACATCAGCTCAAGAAATGCTGGTGATGCCTTCATCCCATGAGCAAAGTAAAGAAAATCACCTTTGGCATATTATGTGAGTCAACTCTCAGTAGAATTTTAAGATGTTGTTGGAACATTAAATGCTACTCACTTGTTGGCTTTGCAATTACCTTTTAGTTCCTGGAGAGATTTTTCATTGATCAATGTAGGTACCAGAACTGAGGAATAAGGTGAGATATTGCTCTTTACTCTCAGTCCCATCATCAAGCATGCTTGGCTCAGGCACCACAGATGTCAGGCTAAAAACTCCATCAACTTTGCTTCAATCATGTAACTTACCCTTAAACCCAGAAAACCACACTTAGTGAATAAATTCCAATTCTAATCTTGTACCAACTATTTTTCAGGCCTCTAAGCCCAGGTGACAATTTATTCTGTTGAATTACTCCACATCCCTGAGCTCTGAATTTGGTTGTACCAGCTGGAACTGGTTTATTAGTTCCTGAGGGAGGAAAGGGAAATTATCCTGTTGTACACAGAACATAACATTGTGCTAAAACAACCCAAAACAAAGGCAACACATTCCAGTCTCAATAGTTCTGTATTTTAAGATTAATACAGCATACTGCTAAAAACCAAGAATAAAAACATGTTGATAATATATGATTAACTAAATTGGGGAAAAGGGTCTTTGTGGGAAATAAATTCAGTAACTAATCCCAACAATTTTAACTGGAGTTCTCTGAGGCATAAGAAAGGTATACATATACTACTGGAGAGAACTTCCATATTTGCATCTTATACAGGAAATGTACAGCCCGATCAGTGCCTTTTTTTTAACCTATGTGGTTTTAATCATTCTAATTGCCAGCACCATGTCACCAACATCCCTGAGTGCCATTCTAATGATCCATGTCAATATATTTTGATTTCATGAAAAGATACTGTTAGTTTGAACTTCAGCAATTTGAGGTGTCATGAATGTTAATGTGAAAAGTTAATGTGATGTAAAAAACTGCTGATAGTCATTAATCACCTGTAATTAACATCACTGCTTGAAAAACATTGCAAAATATAATTTCAACATACTTGATTCTAATAAAATAAATTGCTTAGTGCACAATTGCAAGCATAATAATGGGCAAATAATCAACTTAAGGTGGTCATTAATCGTGTATGGAGAGATGTGAGGGGAGAGAGGAATAACCTGTTGGACATTGAAGAGATCATCTAAGGTAAGCTTAAGCTCCATGCATTCCGATATTGAACATTCACCGGATGGAGTTCCAGGTAGTTTGGACAGACAGCAATTATGGTCTGGCCCAGTGTCCTCCTGGAGACCCCTACCTACCTCTTGTTAGCCATATTTAATATGTCTATGAGTGAATGTAACCTGCACATAGCTTTTGAAAAGACATCTTCATACCAAACACAAGAGATTCTTCTAATGAAGTTTATTCATGGTTCATCTTTCACCACAGATTTCTAGAAAGCGCTTAAAATAAAACACTGAACCTGGAACATTACAGCACAGTCAGGCCCTTCAGCCTACCATGTCTGTGCTGACCATGATGCCATTCTAAACTAATCCCATCTGTCTGCACATGGTCCATGTCCCTCTGTTCACATTCATGAGTCTGTCTAAATGTCCCTTAAACTTTGGTATCCCATCAGCTTCTTCCACCCGGCCATGCCAGCATATTCTAGGCACTTACTACGCTCTGTGTAAAAAAGACTTGGCCTCATGCGTCTCCTTTAAACTTTCACCATCTCATCTTATACCTATGCTCCCTAACATTTGATACACTAACATAAGAAAAGGACTCAGGTCATCCACCCAATCTGTGCCTCTCATTATTTCTATCAGGTTGACCCTTAACCTTTGATGCTCTGGCAAAAACAATCCAAGTTTGTCTAACCTCTTCTTAAAGCTAATACTTTTTATAATGCTCCCCCATTGAAACTTCAATCTCATGGCCGGGCTCATTTCCCAATACAAGGTGTAGCCCCCTTCTGTAGTTGGACCATCTGCATATAACTTCAAGAATCTCTCCTGGTTGCACCACTAGCATACAAAGTTTGGAGGCAGCAGTTTAGTCCAACCACAAGTGCTTTGTTCCTAACTCTTCCCCTCACTTTTACTGAAAACATGGAATAAAAACAATTGTGGAGAAAATCTGCAGGTCTAGCAGCATTGAGAGCTTTTCCAACAACTATAATAAAAACAAAACATAAAACAGAAACAGGAAGAGGGGACAAATATATTGAAAGAAAGTAACTTCTAATGTGATGGGCAGTGAGTAGAACAGCAATATAGTTTTGGATGGTTCTGCCATAGTTATCCCAAATGGTTTGCTTTTGTACTGTACACTTTTATATTCTACGGTAAATGAAGTGCCATTATAAAGCATCATCAAAAAAGAAGGGTTTTGATAATGTCCTAAACATGCAAACAGATGTTTCTGGTACCCTACCATTTGATTACAACTTGTGGATAATGTTTCATTATTGTTAGTGTGGTTCCTGGGTCAGGAGAAGGAAAATCCAACCCTGTTTGTTATTTCCTGTAGTGTATGCTCCATCTATGCCCCACCTTTCTATCCTGTTTTTTATGGTCTGAATACAGTGTTCAAAGTGTGACCTAGCCAAAGCATTATAGAAGTTTAATGTAACTGCTTTATTTTTTTTTAATTTCAGTTTTATCTTCCTGAAAAAAAAGCTTAGTGCTTGCTTTTTTTAAAAATTATCATACTAACCTGTGGCACAAGTTTCAGTACAAAAGCAACATAATGCCTATTCTTCATATCATAAACTAAAACAGAAAATGCTGGAAAATCTTAAAAAGGCAGTCAGTATTTGTGGAGAAAAATAGTTAGAACTTAGAACATAGCACGGTACAACTTAGGAACAGGCCCTTCGGTCCACGATGTTGTGCCAAACATAATGCCGATTTAAACTAATCCTTTCTGCCTGCCCTTGGTCCATATCCCTCTATTCATTGCATTTAAAATTCTGATGAACAGTTGGCTTTCAAGGATGTTAACTCTGTTTCTCTACACAATGGCAGCATTAATGATATTTGTTCTGATAGCTGATACTAATGGTATCAGATCCATTTATTCCTATGTCACACCTAGGCAGAGACATTTCAAGTAATAAATGACCTCCCTATTCTTCCTACTATAGTGTAATACTTATCATTTTTGTTAATGTTAATTTGCAAAAGATTCACCCATTCTGCAAGCTGATTAACCTCATTCTGTAACTGAAGTCTTCCACAGTGTTGGTGATACACTCAACTTTAGTGCCATTTCATTGGATAAAACAAGTTTAGCCCTAAGAATTAACAATGACAAATATAACTTTTCAAATCGGAACTTTCAAGGTGACTATATCTCACTCACTTACTACTTTCTGCAAAGGAATGATTACACAGATTGTGGAAGGATAAAATTCACATGTCTGTCTGAAATCCACTTGAAAATTCTGATTCCGTGAAATTAACATTAACAACTTTTAAAAACAATTTATACTTTTCTGATGGTATGTTTCTGTCATTGTCCATTAAACAGTGTTGTATGGTCTTGCATTCCTAGTTTATTTCATGGCTTTTTGGAAGAAAATATAATAGGCCATCAAACACAGCTGCTATAATTGCAACCTACAGTGTGTATAGCCAATAATAGCACACATACACCAGATAAAACATCATCGATATTCTTGGATTTGATTCAGACCAATATTCCAATTTTGATTAAAATAAAGCTGGCCAAAGAACATTGAATTTTTAACATTCTTGCTGTCAAACATTTCAAGGAAATTTTAAGTACTTTCATGAAGAATGTTGAAAGTTATCTAAACATTATTGTGGCATTGCTCTGAACGAACACAGGGAAAGGCTGTGAGTGATGCATCAGTGATGGCTGAGTAACAACTATACAATCCTGATGAAGGGCTTTTGCCCGAAACGTCGATTTTACTGCTCCTCGGATGCTGCCTGAACTGCTGTGCTTTTCCAGCACCACTCTAATCTAGACTCTGGTTTCCAGCATCTGCAGTCATTGTTTTTACCTAACAATTATACAATTACACTTCTGTAGTGCCTCAATAATGCATTGATAATGTCACTTAATGCCTCAGAAACTGACTGGAATTCTTTCGGAGCCATTATCTTGTGAATATGATACCGTTCAACTGAGATGTTTGATAGCATTCATTGTGAAGCTTCTAAGAGAATGGAGGTTTACTAGTCACTCAGCATAATGCAAAAATTTTTGCCAATAAGAAGCAAACAGTGATGATAAATGAAAGAAAAAACTGCCAGGGGGTGAAATACTGCTAAGATGCTTTGCTGTTTATATGATTGAAAAATCAAGCAACCCTCTAACTCAGATAAAAGCCTTTCAACTATCAAGTCTGTAACAAATCTCAGAAAGAGTGCTCCACATACTCTCATATCCACACAATGGATATCTCATTAACAAAGTTCAGGAAGATTACTATTATAACAAGTATATTTTTCTAAGTTCTTCCACACAAGGATAGAGATGAAGAACTTTTTTATAGTATAGTTAGAAAGTGGTGAAATCGGTTTTAATAATAAGGAGAGCATAAACATTTTGGGAATGATATTTTTAATCGGTGTGGGGTAATCATATTAATGTATGTGGTTAGCTGTTAATAAGCCTCCAGATATGTGGTTCACTACGAATCTGAGTCAGTGAAGTGTACATCACATCAGCTAGCATAGCAGAAAAAATAGTGACAAAACAGATAAACAACAAATGCAGCCAATTCAACTTACTCCAGTAAACTAACAGAACCTATCATTTTGAGTAAATACCTGTGCAATAGCATGGTGGTGTAAAATGTAGCCAATGGGGATTTGGATGAGGTAAACTCTACTTGACCAATCCTCTTGATTTCTTTGAGTAATTGACAACTTAAAATAATACTGATGAATTCAATGGTGTTACAAAAACAGAACTTGCTGGAAAAACTCAGCAGGTCTGGCAGTATCTGTGGAGAGAAATCTGAGTTAACATTTTGTGTTCAGTGTTCCTTTCTTAGAACTGGGGAATGGCCACTGAAACCGAAACGTTAACTCTGATTTCTCACCACAGATGTTGCCAGACCTGCTGAACTTTTCTAGTAATTTCTGTTCATGCTTCTGATTTACAGCATCCGTAATTCTCTTGGTTTTAATTCAACAGTGTTGTTCAGTTAGGTAAGCAAATGACAGTAACTTAATTGTTAATCTTTATAAAACTTTACTTAGTGCAAAGCTGCTGACATTCAGGACAAAACCTTGGCAAGAATACCAGCAGAAGGGCAGAGATAGGAATTTCAGGACAGGACAGCACTAAGTGGGGTGGCCCATCAGTGTTAGAGCCACTAATATTCTTAAACTAAAAACAATCATTCAGATCCTGAAACTCAACACAAACTGGAAATTTGCAGGTGGTGCCAAACTTAGATTGACATGGAAATTGAAGGAAGCATTCCAGAATCCACAGAACAAACTAAGCAAATTTGTACGTGGCTAGTACAACAGCAGGTGAAACTTAATGCAAACAAAAATAAGGGATTGCAAATTAAAGTTTCATACTTCATGAATGATGTTGAAATAGTTGGGAATATTGTAGACTCAACACTCAACATGTTCAGGCAACACAGAGTTTCAGTCAACTGAACTAGCTAAGTCAGTGGAATTTTGAATCAGATAATAAAAGCAATAGAATATAAGTTGGAGGAAACTGGGCAATAGTTCAGACAAACTATCCCTTGATGACTGTGTCCAGTTCGTGTCGCTCAAAATTAGACAGATATTTCAATATGAGCAGCAAAGTAAAGGAATGTCACAAGGTTGCTCCCAAATGTTGTATGGTTGACTTACAAGGAAATATCAAAGAAATGTGGACATTTCAGACTTGAAGTTGTACATTCGAGAGGATGATATTTTGTGGATTTAATTGAAATATACAAGTTCATTATTGGAATGGAAACAATAAATCCAGATTACCTTTTCAAATTCAACAGTGAGTGTAGACCAAATAGTTCAAGCAGGTAAAAGGTAACATTAGTGTTGGCACTAGGATGCTGTTACTTATGCAGGTTATTGTCAACAATTGGAACAAGCAGTGTTTGGGGATGTGAAAATTCTGGAATTATTCAAGAATCAAATAAGTGTAGGAGGATTACCTTGGTCATTATTGTTTTATTTTGAGTGAGAAAGGTGAGGAGTAATTTCAAGAGGGCTGGCATTATTGGACCATGAAGGGGTGAATTTTCCTGTGGTCTTCAGGACCCAGTGTTTGATAACAAATTAGAATCTCGAGCCACTGGGCTGTGCAGGTGATTTGGTTTCAAGCCTATTCCCTGGGAAATCTCTGCTGAGGTGCGAGTACGTCTCAAAGTTACTCTCCCCTATCCTCCAAGCCCACCAAAAGCCAGTGGTGAAAATTCAGTCTGAAATATTTCACAATAGGAAGAGGCATTGCATCCTGAAGGAAGAAAAAGGCTAAATATTTGAAGTATGGAAGGCAAAGAGTTATGATGGGAGAAATTTTGGATTTATTTAGCAAAATGCCAGCACAGATATGGTGGTCTCCTGTTCTTCAAATTATACTGTTCAATCATAACCAGCAAACATCAGTTAAAAGTAACTAGACTGAATCAAAATAATACATTAGAGAAACTTATATCATTATGCAGTTGTAGATAGATAGAACAGTAACCCAACAAAGTCGTACATGCTGCTTAGTTAACAGCTCTGTGAAAGACTGGATAAAAATGTGGTCAGAAATAGCCTTATGTACATACATTAAAAGTTATTTGAGAGAGTAAAATGATATAAAATTCTACATGAGAGAATTTTGCAAAGGTTTGCCTATATAACAGCAGTCACGGAAGCTTTGTGACACATTTATGAAAAATGGAAAAAAAATCTATATAACTACAAGTCTCTATTTATGAAAAACCATGACCAGCAGCTGGACAAGCTTGAGCAGTCGAAATGAAAACTAATTGGAATGCTGAAAATGTAACATATTGAATTGAATTGAATGATTTATTGTCACTTAAATTTTAAGGAAATATACAATGAGTCAATTGATACCTCCAAGAGAAAGGACAGATTAATGATTCAGATGTAAGATCATACCGCAGATCTAAAAGCATATGCAACAACTTTTCTGAATAATCATAATTGAAAATATGAACATTAGTGCGCACGCGCACACACACACCCCATTCACATACTGTATTGGGCATTATCTATTTACAGGACTTATGCACAAACTTAAAATGCATTTTATTTAAAGTAAATGATTCAAATTGTTACATAATAATGCCTGCATTTACTTAACAATTTCTCGCATTAAACCATCTCAAAACGCTTCATACACTTTTAAGGAGTTGCAATTATAATTTTAGGTAAAGGTTAGTTTGTTTATGTTTTCATACATACACATGCATTTAGCAAAACAATTGATCAGTTTAATTATTAAACTTATTGCAGGATAAATGAGAACAAGTCATGTCATGATTTAAACTTTTCTGTCACTGTATAAGAACTAGTGGTACATAATGTAGAATTGGAGATGCTCACTGTCTGAAGTAAAGCCCTCAACAATCAGAAGACTATGCATCTGCGATTAAGAATTTATTAATCTTTTTCAATGTGTATATACATTTTTGTTTGTAAATCTTCATATTCAGCGAGATGTAGGTTAACAATGCAATTAGCAAATATAACAAGGTTGAATATTCAACAGGCAGATATTCCTCTCATTTAATGTAAAACAGAAAGTGCTGGAGCAACTCAGCAGGTCTGACAACATCTGGGGAGAAATAAACTGAATTAATGCTTCTTTTGAAGAGACATATTGGACTTGAAACATTATCTTGTTTTCTCCAGAATTTCCTATTTTTATTTCAGCTTTCCACCATTTGCAGTATTTTGCTTTTAATTGTGGATTTTGTTTCTTCTCAACCGTTGACTGTTGTGGTGGTTGGCCTTTGTGATGGTATTGGATAGCCAGAAATGAGTGGAGACACATCACGTTAAATTGCTGCTTATTTCTGAGTTGATCATTTTATTCAGTGATTCTATCTGTCCAAATATAACACTTCAAAATGAACCAAAACCTGCAACCTTTTCTAAAAGATGAAAGACTTAACAGCAATCTAGGTTTGTTCAATGTATCATTTCAGTTGCATGATACTGTAATAGTTTGCGATAAATTCTGTGTCTCATGATCCTGTTCCACAACCACCTGATGAAGAAGCGACCCTCCAAAAGCTGGTGCTTCAAATAAACCTATTGGACTATACCCTGGTGTTGTGGGATTTTTAGCTTCTAAAGAGGGAACAGATGATAGTCCAGATTTTGCAGTGAGCAGTGAATGCATTAATTCATTCTGCTTAAACCAAACCACCATAAGATGTAGGAGCAGAATGGGACCGTTTGGCCTATTGACTCTGCTTCACCATTTAATAATGGCTTGCAATGCTCATAGCTGCTCACAACTGTTCATGGATCTTGGAGAAGTAACTTATAAACACCTGGAATTGAAAACAGTGTGGCATCCTCCAAATGGTAAGCTGAATAATGTGTCGACAGGACAAACAACATGTCTCTTCAATAAAACAAGGAACTGCAGATGCTGGAAACCAGAAACAAAAACACAAGTTGCTTGAGAAACTCAGCAGCTGAAAATGTGTTGCTGGAAAAGCGCAGCCGGTCAGGCAGCATCCAAGGAGCAGGAGAATTGACGTTTCGGGCATGAGCCCTTCTTCAGGAAGGCTCATGCCAGGAACGTCGACTCTCCTGCTCCTTGGATGCTGCCTGACCTGCTGCGCTTTTCCAGCAACACATTTTCAGCTCTGATCTCCAGCATCTGCAGTCCTCATTTTCTCCTGAGAAACTTAGCAGGTCTGGTAACATCTGCGGAGACAGAAACAGACTTAAAGATTTGGTTTCAGTAACCCTTCTTCAGAATATAGGCAAAAGCGAAGACTGCAGATGCTGGAAACCAAAGTTTAGATTAAAGTGGTGCTGGAAAAGCTCAGCAGGTCAGGCTGCATCCGAGGAGCAGGAAAATCAGCGTTTCGGGCAAAAGCCATTTATCAGGAACTTCTTCAGAACATGTTTGCTCACCCAATCTTTGTGAGAAACATCCTCACAAAGGAATGCAAAGTCATATGCAGGAAGTATTTTTACCAAAATCATGAACAAGAAGAAAAAAACACAGCACGGATATTGCAGAGAAAAAGGATCAAAATAAAGAGTGACTTTTTAAAAAATTAACAATAACTAAAATCTGAAGGAATGAGAAAAGTGTTCACTGTAGTGAGATTATTTGGCAGTGAATAATCTTGCTCTATTAAAACTCCCCTTATGCTTGAATATACAAGACCTAATCTTTTCTGACCAGTTCAGGAGAACCTAATGTGTCAGTACTGGAGCTTCAAGCTGATGATATGTTTGAATGATGAGTCAATGGACAAGGTACTGATGTAGCAAAACTTCTGAAAGAATAGGTTAAACCAGACAACAGCTTCCTGTTTTCCAAGTTTGACTGCAAATATTCAGACACTGGAAGTTATGGCCAATTTGCCTCCTAATAACAGTGAGTACTGATAGCCTACAATTATTCCTACCAGACGTAACAATCATGTTGCATTTTCCATTATGCTGCCTAAGCAGTGCTATGAGATGCCAAATTCAGAAAGGATACATAACATGTCCAAAAGACTATTTTTTAATCAACTCAAAGCTGAGTCCAACTCTTGAAGATTTCCACATTAAGAAGATATTGCATTGATCTCAAAGACACAAAAGTGCTGTCATTCTGTGAGTTTGTCTGCCTCTTTAAGCTACTGCCAGAATTCAAGTCTGACAGTAATGTCCATTTCCCTGACTGCTATCACAACTGTGCCTCTGCAAGTAGAAGCCATAATGCTACCAGGGGTCTGATTCATTTAGCCAAAAACATTGACAGGTCAGCAATAAAAAATCAGAGTGGAACAGAGGATGCGCCCTGCGACATTTACATCAGCAGTGCCATTGATGGGGAAAATTCTTACAAATCCTGCTCCACTTCATTCATTGAAATCATCAGAATGGTTTGGTTTTTCAGCAGTTAGGATTTCCTGTCAGAAGTCCCTTGTTTTCTATTTAATCTTCTGAACATATTAATTGCCCTTCATTCACTCGACCTCTCCTGTCTATACCTGACAGGAATATACTTTCTCTGGATTCTCGTTATCACATTCCTGAAGGCTTCTCATTTTCCAGCTCTCCCTTTACCTGTGAATATCTGCCCCAAATCAGCTTTTGAAAGTTCTTGCCTCATATCGTCAAAATTGGCCTTTCTCCAATTTAGAACTTCAACTTTTAGATCTGGTCTATCCTTTTCCATCACTATTTTAAAACGAATAGAATTATGGTCGCTGACCCCAAAGTGCTCCCCCATTGACATCTCAATCACCTGCCCTGTCTTATTTCCCAAGAGTCGGTCAAGTTTGCACCTTCTCTAGTAAGTACATCCACATACTGAATCAGAAAATTTTCTTGTACACACTTAACAAATTCCTCTCCATCTAAACCTTTAACACTATGGCAGTCCCAGTTGATGTTTGGAAAGTTAAAATCCCCTACCATGACCACCCTATTATTCTTACAGATAGCTGAGATTTCCTTACAAGTTTGTTCCTCAATTTCCCTCTGACTATTAGGGGTTCTATAATACAATCCCAATAAGGTGATTATCCCTTTCTTATCTCTCAGTTCCACCCAAATAACGTTCCTGGATGTATTTCCAGGAATATCCTCCCTCAGCACAGCTGTAATGCTATCCCTTACCAAAAACACACTCCCCTCCTCTCTTGTCTCCCTTGCTATCCTTCCTGTAACATTTGTGTCCTGGAACATTAAGCTGCCAGTCCTGCCCATCCCTGAGCCATGTTTCTGTAATTGCTATGATATCCCAGTTCCATGTTCCTAACCATGCCTTCCCTGTTAAGCCCCTTGCATTGAAATAAATGCAGTTTAATTTATTAGTCCTACCTTGTCCCTGTCTGCCCTGACTTTTGACTCACTTCTGTTCTCACCTGTACCAGTCACAGATTGATCTCTTTCCTGACTATCCCCCTGAGAATCCATCACCCCCTACATTTTCCAAAACAGCATACTTGTTTGAAATAGCCACAGAAGGCTCCTGCACTAGCTGCCTATCTCTCTCTTACCTTTCCTGGAGTTAACCAATCTATGTGACTGTATCTGAGACTTGCACCCCGTCCTATAACTTCCACCCATCACATACTGTTGCTGTTGCAAATTCCTTATTGCCTCTAACTGTCTCTCCAACTGATCCATTCAATCTGATAGGATTCGCAACCAACAGCATTTATTGCAGATATAAACCGCAGTAACCCTTAAACTCTCTTTAAACTCCCACACCTGGCAAGAAGCACATATCAGAGCTGAAAATGTGTTGCTGGAAAAGCGCAGCAGATCAGGCAGCATCCAAGGAACAGGAGAATCGACGTTTTGGGCATGAGCCCATCTTCAGGAATATACTTTCCTGAAAAAGGACTCATGCCCGAAACGTTGATTCTCCTGTTCCTTGGATGCTGCCTGATCTGCTGCGCATTTCTAGCAACACATTTTCACCTCTGATCCCCAGTATCTGCATTCCTCACTTTCTCCAAGAAGCACATATCACTCTACTAAAGGCCATTTTTGCCCCTTCACAATCTACAGACCTAGAAAATAACACCATCTTATTCCTCTACAAAACACTGCCCCAGGTTAAATTAATAGTTATGGCTTATATTTTGAGTTTAATCTTATGCACTTAATGGTAAAGGCTGAGGGAGCGTTGCTGAACAGAGAGATCTTGGAGTGCAGGTTCATAGCACCTTGAAAGTGGTTATATAGGATAGTGAACAAGGTGCTTAATATGCTTTCCTTTATTGGTCAGAGTATTGAGTACAGGAGTTGGGAGGTCATGTTGCAGCTGTACAGGACATTGATTAGGCCACTGTTGGAATATTGCATGCAATTCTGGTCTCCTTCCTATTGGAAAGATGTTGTGAAATTTGAAAGGATTCAGAAAAGATTTACAAAGATGTTGCCAGGATTGGAGGATTTGAACTATAGGGAGAGGCTGAACAGGCTGGGGCTGTTTTCCCTGGAGTGTTGGCGGCTGAGGGGGTGACCTTGTAGAGGTTTACAAAATTATGAGGGGCATGGATAGGATAAATAGGCAAAAGTCTTTTCCCTGGAGTGGGGGAGTCCAGAACTAGCAGGCATAGGTTTAGGATGAGAGAGGAAAAATATAAAAGAGATCTAAGGGGCAACTTTTTCACAGAAAGGGTGCTACGTGTATGGAATGAGCAGCTAGATGAAGTGGTGGAGGCTGGTACAATTGCAACATTTAAGAGGCATTTGGATGGGTATATGAATCGGAAGGGTTTGGAGGAATATGGACCAGGTGCTGGCAGGTGGGACTAGATTGGGTTGGGATAACTGGTTGGCATGGACGGGTTGGGCTGAAAGGTCTGTTTCTATGCTGTACATCTCTATGACTTTAAGTCCTGCTAAGATTTGCTTTCCCCAAATGCAGCACCTCACATTTATCTAAATTAAACTCCATCTGCCACTTCTCAGCCCATTGTCCCATCTGATCAAAATCCTGTTGTAATCTGAGGTAACCTTCTTTGCTGTCCACTACACTTTGTTTCCTCCTCATGCTAGTATGATTCTTTCTTACTCTATCAACAAGTATCTGACCTGTATCAGGTTGCTAGTCCAATTCATCTTAAAATTTATTTGATCGACAAGTCTGATTGAAATTCGATGTATAGTTTTCGGTAAGCTCAAAGCTGCAATAATCTTCACCAGGGCAAATGTCAGATTAATTATTTGCTTATTATTGTTACACGTACCAAGATACAGTGAAAAGTGTTGTTTTGTGAGCTGTATAGGCAGATCGTACCGTATAAAGTACATTGGGGAACAGAACAGAGTGCAGAATGCAATGTTACAGTCATAGAGGAAGTGCAGAGAGAGAGAGAGAGATCGGCATTAATATTGAAGAGATCTGTTCAAAGGTCTGATATCAGCAGAGAAGAAGCTGTTCGAGAATCTATTCGTACATGTATTCAAACCTTTACATCATCTGCCCAATGGAAGAGGGTGGAAGAGAGTCTAACCAGAGTAAAAATGGTCTTTGATTATGTTGGCTGCTTTCCTGAGGCAGATGGAATATAGATGAAGCTAATTGATGGAAGGCCAGTTGGCTTAATGAACTGGGCTGTATTCACTACTCTCTGACGTTTATTGTGATATTAAGAAAAGCAGTTGCTGTACCATGATGTGATGCATCTGGGTAGGATGCCTTCCATGGTACATCCATAAAAATTGGCAAAAACCTTTATTCACGGAGCATCAGCCATGATGTCTCAGGAATTAAGTTATGTTTATTTTTAAACAGTACTGATACAAATGGTAAAAAGATTAAATATGCCATGCTATGCTTACATTGACTGACATCCAGGCTCTCGGGACATCCCAGTACATAAACACTTCAGTTGTGTCAAGTACTCAATACTTTACATATTTTGAGCAATTAACTTCTACTCTACAAAAATGAATCATAATTTTCTTGGCTGTATGTGCCCTTGCAGGGTAAGGGAGATAACATACAGATGGAGTATTATGCTGAATTTTACCATAAATCAGCGAGGGGGGTTCCATTGAGGTTTTCTCTGGTTGAGCCTGGTTCATTGACACTCAGCTCATTATCCTGCTTGTACCCTGCTGGTCCGGCCTTCCCTCACACCAGAGGCTGGAGCACACACTATTGCTGGGCCTTCACTGGAATCCCAGTGCCATCCTAAAGCCCAGTCGTGCACCCAGTCACCCACTGCTATCCAGGAGTTACCCTTCACTAGGTATGGAATGTGATAGGTATCAAAAAGAAACACTTCTCAGGACACATAGGCGAAACTTCATTGCAAATTCAAATGCACGTGTATCTGTGTTAGCCTTTAAGATACAAGCTGTATAGATTACCATTCTTATTAATGTCATCTCATCTTAGAACGCAATCAAAGGCACTGCTACCAATTGCTCGGGCTAGCCTAATATCTCCTATTACATGGATAGGAAAGGTTTAGAAGGACCTGGGCCAAGTGCAGGGAAATAGGGTTAGTATGGATGGACCAGTTTGGGCCGAACAGCCTGTCTCTGTGTTTTAGGATTCTATGACTCTCTATTTCCTAACGTGGGATGTTGCAGTATTCCTTATCTCTGAGTCTTAATTTGTACAATGAATGAGATATGGACCAGTTGACCAAGGATGAAAAGTATTTTACTGTCACATTAGTAATTAATTAACATAAAATAAGTATGTAAAGAGCTTGTACAGAATTCAGAACATGAGGTGATCAGTCTCAGCTTTGGGGTTCTTTGTCCTGCCACTGGGTCTCGGTCTTGGGCTCCTTTACTGGTCACAGTACTGGTCCTTGCTATCACTTGTCTTGGTTTCTCAGTTTAGAGATGGTGGGAACTCCCTTGCATTAGTGCTGGGGAGACCATATCATATCTCGGTCTCTGCTTTTATTGCTTGACCATCATAGCTGAGCCAGTGCATGATTGACAATGCAAAGTTCAATGCCCCTTGCTCCATTCAGCTAACTTCAAATTCCGTTGAGGTCCTTTCCAACCAACAGGCACCCACCTCAGCATTGCAGCTGGTCACCATGTTTTTTTTAAGCAAAAAAAATTTGCACGTATTAACCCCTCATTTGCTGTAGCTTATAGCACTGCAGAGTTCATGAGAATGGGCTACAGGGACCATCACAGACTTTAAAACCTTCAGAAACTGTTTTTGCTTCTGGGGATAGATGGGCAGTGTTTGCCTGTCAAGCATCAACAAACTTATAGTTACTGAGAGATCACTGCACCCAGCTCAATTAGATGTCAATTAAGCCCAGCCTGGCCTGATCCCCACATGCTGCAGTGCTCTCTCCTGCAGGAGGTGATGTTCCTCCTGCTCCATATCCTTGTTATTTACCTGCTGGTGTTCAGCATCCATTGGATTCCCTCTCTTTGCGTGTGCCAGTTGTGTTGAGCACTGCCTGCTCAGAATCTGCAGCACATTCTGCATGCGGTGGACTGCAAGGCCTCCCTGGACTGATCCGGTATTTGGAAACTCATTTTCCGCTGACCTATCATCTGCTCCATGATGGACATGGTCAAATACACGCTGGGCCACATTGTATCTACAGTTGGCCTCCGTCGGGCAGTTATGTCATCAGCCATGGTGGTCTTGTCTTCCAATAACCATCTTCATGTTCTAGCAAAGAGGATAAATAGGGTGGTCAGTAGGACTTTAAACTTCTGAATTGGGGGGAAGGGTAAGTGAAAGCCACAGGGAGTATGGCGTTAAATGAAAAGATAAGCAGCAGGATAGCATATGTGCAGGCGGATTTAAACTCGAGGCAGACTGGGAATGCAGTAAAAAGCAGGGATAACTTAGGACATCATATGACTTCCAATATCTCTAATGATAAGAAAGTTAGCATTAAGGCACTTTACCTGAATGCTCATAGCATTCATAACAAAGCAGATGAACTAATGGCACAGATAATAGTGAATGATTATGATGTGGGAGGCATCACAGAGACGTGGTTACAGAGGGGTCAGGACTGGTGGTTAAACCTCCAAAGTTTTACAACTTATCGAAAAGACAGGGAGGTGGGCAGAGGGGGTGGGGTTGCCTTGTTAGTTAAGTACAAAATTAAATCTATGGCATTGAATGACATAGTGTCGGATGATGTGGAGTCTGTGTGGGTGGAATTGAGGAACAACAAAGGCAAAAAAACCATAATTGGAGTTGTGTACAGACATCCTAACAGTGGTCAGGACCAGGGACGCAACATGTACCGGGAAATAGAGAAGGCATGTCAGAAAGGCAAGGTCACAGTGATCATGGGAGACTTCAATATGCAGGTGGACTAGGTAAATAGTGGATCCAAAGAAAGGGAATTCATGGAATGCTTACAGGATGGCTTTTTGGAACAGCTTGTCATGGAGCCCACAAGGGAGCAGGCTATTCTGAACCTAGTGCTTTGCAATGAACCAGACTCGATAAAAGATCTGAAAGTAAGGGAACCCTTAGGAAGTAGCGATCATAATATGGTAGAGTTCAGTCTGGAGTTTGAAAGACAGAAGGCAAAATCGGATGTAATGGTGTTACAGTTAAATAAAGGTAATTATGAGGGTATGAGAGAGGAACTGACAAAAATAGACTGGAAGCAGAGGCTAACCGGGAAGACAGTAGAGCAAAAATGGCAGGAGTTTGTGGGTATAATTGAGGACACTATACAGAGGTTCATCCCCAGGAAAAGAAAAATTATCCAGGGAGGGATTAGACAACCATGGCTGACAAAGGAAGTCAGGAAACGTATTAAAGAAAAAGAGAGATCCTATAAAGTGGCCAAGAGTAGTGGGAAATCAGAAGATTGGGAAGGCTACAAAAACAAACAGAGGATAACAAAGAGAATAATAAGAAATGAGAGGATCAAATATGAGGGTAGGCTAGCCAGTAATATTAGAAATGATAGTAAAAGTTTCTTTCAATACATAAGAAACAAATGACAGACAAAAGTAGACATTGGGCCACTTCAAACTGATGCTGGAAGCCTAGTGATGGGAGATAAGGAAATAGCAGGAGAACTTAACAAGTACTTTGCATCAGTTTTCACAGTGGAAGACATGAGTAATATCCCAACAATTAAAGGGAGTCAGGGGGCTGAGTTGAGTATGGTTGCCATTACAAAAGAGATAGTGCTAGAAAAGTTAAAAAGTCTTAAAATTAATAAATCTCCTGGCCCCAATGAGATACACCCTAGGGTTCTGAGAGAGGTGGCTGAGGAAATAGCGGAGGCATTGGTTGAGATCTTTCAAGAGTCACTGGAATCAGGGAAAGTCCCGGATGATTGGAAGATCACTGTTGTAACCCCCTTATTCAAGAAAGGATCAAGACAAAAGATGGAAAATTATAGGCCAATTAGCCTAACCTCGGTTGTTGGTAAAATTCTAGAATCCATCATTAAGGATGAGGTTTCTAAATTATTAGAAGTGCAGAGTCTGATTAGAACAAGTCAACATGGATTTAGTAAGGGGAGGTCATGCCTGACAAACCTGTTGGAATTCTTTGAAGAGGTGACAAGTAGGTTAGACCAGGGAAACCCAGTGGATGTGGTCTATCTAGACTTTCAAAAGGCTTTTGATAAGGTGCCACACAGGAGGCTGCTAAGCAAGGTGAGGGCCCATGGTGTTCGAGGTGAGCTGCTGGGATGGATTGAGGATTGGATGTCTGACAGAAGGCAGAGAGTTGGGATAAAAGGTTCTTTTTTGGAATGGCAGCCGGTGATGAGCAATGTCCCACAGGGTTCAGTGTTGGGGCCACAGCTGTTCGCATTATATATTAATGATCTGGATGAGGGGACTGGGGGCATTCTAGCGAAGTTTGCAGATGATACGAAGTTAGGTGGACAGGCAGGTAGTACTGAGGAAGTGGGGAGGCTACAGATGGATCTAGACAGTTTGGGAGAGTGGTCCAGGAAATGGCTGATGGGATTCAATGTGAGCAAATGCGAGGTCTTGCACTTTGGAAAAGAATATAAGCATAGACTACTTTCTAAATGGTGAGAAAATTCGTAAAGCCAAAGTACAAAGGGATCTGGGAGTGCTAGTCGAGGATTCTCTAAAGGTAAACATGCAGGTTGAGTCCGTGATTAAGAAAGCGAATGCAATGTTGTCACTTATCTCAAGAGGGTTGCAATATAAAAGCAGAGATGTGCTACTGAGACTTTATAAAGCTCTGGTTAGGCCCCATTTGGAGTACTGTATCCAGTTTTGATCCCCACACCTCAAGAAAGACATACTGGCACTGGAACGTGTCCAGCGGAGATTCACACGGATGATCCCTGGAATGGTAGGTCTAACATATGAGGAACGGCTGAGGATCCTGGGATTGTATTCATCGGAGTTTAGAAGATTAAGGGGAGACTTAATAGAGACGTACAAGATAATACATGGCTTGGAAAGGGTGGACGCTCGGAAATTGTCTCCATTAGGCGAGGAGACTAGGACCCGTGGACACAGCCTTAGAAGTAGAGGGGGTCATTCAGCACAGAAATGCGGAGACATTTCTTCAGCCAGAGGGTGGTGGGCCTGTGGAATTCATTGCCGCAGAGTGCAGTGGAGGCCAGGACACTGAATGTCTTCAAGGCAGAGATTGATAGACTCTTGTTGTCTCGAGGAATTGAGGGCTACGGGGAGAACGCTGGTAAGTGGAGTTGAAATGCCCATTAACCATGATTGAATGGCGGAGTGGACTCGATGGGCCGAATGGCCTTACTTCCACTCCTATGTCTTATGGTCTTATGGTCTGCATAACATATTCAACTATTCAAATGAAGCCGGGCCATGTGAACCCTTGAGGATATAATTATCCTGGTAGTTCTCAAGGCCAACTGACACAGATCTTTAAGGCATAGCAATGATGATCAAAGATGAGTTATAGATTGAATTACAGGAATACTTTTTTCAGCCTGAAGTCAGCTGTGTAATGATATGGTGAAAGTGAACACTGCAGCTGCTGGAGATTAGAGTCAAGATGCTGGAAGAGTACAATAGGTCAGACAACATCCGAGGAGCTACAAAATCGACGTTTCAGGAAACTTAGGCATTCCTGATAAAGGGCTTTTGCCCAAAATGTCAATTTTCCTGCTCTTCAGATGCTGCCTGACCTGCTGCGCTCTTCCAGCACCACAGTCTTGACTGTGCTATGATATAGGCCTTTCAATGCAACACGTGTACAGTCTATAGCACTCTGCACCTGGGAAAGCCATCTGTAATGGGCTGCAGCAACCCCCATGTCAAAGGGAAACAAGATGAAGTGGAGTGATCTGGATCAGTAACGGCCTTCATAAATTCATAGTCTGAGCATTGTAAGATCCCCAAACAAATCTACACAAGGCGACATGGTTGCTCAGTGGTTCACACGGCTGTCTCACAGCACCAGGGACCCATGTTCGATTCCAGGCTTGGGAAAACTCCGTGTGGAGTTTGCACTTTCTGCCTGAGTGTGTATGGGTTTCCTTCCACAATCCAAAGGTGTGCAGGTTAGGTGAATTGGCCATGATAGATTGCCCATAGTGTTTAGGGATGTGTAGATTAGGTGAATTGGCCATGCTGGATTGCTCATAGTGTTCAGGGATGTGCAGGTTAGGTGCATTGTCAGGGGTAGATGTAGAGTAATAGGGTAGGGGAATGGGTCTGGGTGAGATGGGTCTTCAGAGGGTCAGTGTGGACTTATTGGGCTGAATGGCCTGTTTCCACGCTGTAGGGATTCTATGATTCTTTGATCTCAAGTGGTTTCTTGGAAGCAGCCAGTGGTGTAAAAGTTTAGCACAGCTGTCAACTGCTGGTTACCAGAATATGATGACCACCCTCTCCCCTCAGGTCTCAGGACCTACTGGCCCAGTTCTGTGACTGTGTCGGGGGACATCCTCAGAGTCTGGTATCACTGCACTTCATTCTTCTGTAAGATGTGACATTGAGGACAAAAGACTCTGAGCTGCCTGATCCTCCTGTGAAATCCTGATGGGTCATGCCACAGCAGCATTGGAAGCTGTTTGGCAGCTGCTGGCCCTGGGTTTGCTGGTGTACCAATTGCTCCTCAATGTCTCTGCACCATCACTGCATCACAATAACAGTAATAATAATCCATGTTATGGCAGGATCCACTGGTCGCTCTCCCATTGGGCTTATCTGAACAGGTCCTCGGCAGCATGAGCAATCAGCACTTGTAGCTCACATAAGTGAGAGCTTAGCACACTGCTCCATACAGTGGAACATGGAGAACTCTGACAACAGAGCTACGGAATGTCTATACGTGGACCTTTTGCCATAGGCACGTGATCCTGATGAAGGCTGCACAAACCATGTCACTCACATCTGCAGTTTCTTAGTCTTGAAATGAGCAGAACGAGGCTACTCAGTGGCCTTCCAAGTCTGCTCCACCATTCAATAAGGTTGTGCCTCAACTGATAATCCTCAACTCCACTTGCCTGTATTTTCCTTATAACCTTGGCTTCCTTTACTGATTAAAACTCTACCTACCACAACCTTCAATATACTTGACAACCCAGCCTCTACAGCACTCTGGGATGAGGAATAAATCATTATTTTGTCCTCAAAAGGACAGTTCTGATCACCAACCTGAGATAAGACATAAATGCCTTGGAAGCAGTTCAGTGGAGGGTTACTAAGATCCTACAAGTAATAAAGGAGAGCAGATTGATATAGTTAGGAACAGAAGAGACTAAGGGTTGACTGAATAGAGATTTCCAAAGTGTTGAGAGATTTTGACAGAACAGAGATTATTAAAAAAACTTATCCTTTGGAGCCAGTGGACATTTGCAGCTGTGATCTCCAGCATCTGCAGACCTCATTTTTTACTCGATCATTCACCAATGGTCAGAGAGTTAAATTCATTGGAGATGGAGATGAGAAAAAATCACTTCGCATTTGTTGGAAACGGGAATGCTCAACCAGAGTTTGGGCAGGCAAGGACTTTTATCTTTAAAGTGTAAGAGACTGAGAGGGGACCTTATAGAAGTGTATAAGATCATGAGAGGCATGGATATGGTGAATGCACTTTGTCTTTCTCCCAGGGTTGGGGAATTGAGGACTAGAGGGCACCAGTTTAAGGTTAGAGGGGAAAGAATAAAAGGGAATCTGAGGGGCAACGTCTTTACACAGAGGGTGATATGTATATGGACTGAGATGCCAGTGGAAGTGAGGCAGGTACATTAACAACATTTAAAAGGCATTTGCACGATAGGAAAGGATCAGAGGGATATGGGCTAAGTGCAGGGAAATGGGGTGAGTGAGGATGGACAGTTGGTCGGTCTGGACCAGTTTGGCCGAAGGGCCTGTCTCTGTGCTGAAGCACTCTTTGCCCTGAAATGATGCAGAAGCTGATTCCATCATTTAAAAAGCAAGTTGGGAATGTACATTGAGGATGAGAAGCTTAAAGAGTCACGAATAGAAAGCATGAATTTGGTCTAAAGCGGGATTATCCATTCCATGGAGCCAGTACGGGCATGACAGGTCAAATGGCCTCCTTCTGTGGTGAAAACCTTGAAGTTTTTTAGTTCCAGCATGAAACTTCAGCACTCCAGCATCTTTATTCTCCCTTGAAATATAGATTCGTTTTCATCAACTAGATCATCTGTTTTCTGACAATTGCTTCATTAAATTCACCTTAAAAGCACAATGCATTCCTTGCAAAAAGTGTGTAAGAGTGCGTATAAACTTATTTGCATGCTAACAATTGCACTTTTACTGCGTTAATATATCTCACAGACTGTGGTTGTACCCAGGGTTATTAGCAGCTAAGGAATCTTGCACGGTGTATTTAAGCTCTTTAGTGTATTCTGCTTTCTAGAATTTGTGGTTTTCGCCTTACTCTGAACTTTGGCATTACAGTTTATGATGTAAGAAAAACCCTTGCATTAGTTTCTCACTGGCAGTCGTCCATCATCCTGTTTATTCTGACCCAGATACTTTGCTGTAAGTTCTCTATTACTCTGCAGATCAAAAACATTATTTGAGAAAATGTGAGTCATGCAAAAAACTGAAAATCTGATGACATTTTTCACCTTAAGGTTGTTTCACAATAATGAACATTATTCACTTAGCCTTTCAATTAAAAAAGACTTCTCGTCAGTTTCTACTATAAGCCACAGGTTATGCCAAGACAAATTTCTACATTGTAATAGCACATGTAGGTATTGTGGGTACATGTAGGTGGGTGGCAAGGTGGCACAGTGGTTAGCACAGCTGCCTCCCAGCGCCAGAAACCTGGGTTCATATTCCCACCTCAGGCGACTCTCTGTGTGGAGTTTATACATTCTCCCCATGTCTGCGTGGGTTTCCTCTGGGTGCTCCGGTTTCCTCCCACATTCCAAAGATGTGCAGGTTAGGTGAATTGGCCATGTTAAATTGCCCGTAGTGTTAGGTGAAGGGATAAATGTAGGGGAATGGATCTAGGTGAGTTGCGCTTCGGTGGGTCGGTGTGGACTTGATGGGCCGAAAGGCCTGTTTCCACACTGTAAGTAAGTAATCTAATATAATCTATTCTAATGACATTGACGAGAGGGATTGGAAGCCATGCTGTTTTGTAAACTGTCTCAGCGACTATCCCCCCCTCGCCCTTTTTTTCTGCAGGGACAAGATATCTCACTGCCCCTTCAATAGCTCTCCTCCCACCAACTCTTTGTTTAATTAATATCTGTTTCTCTTCCTCTCATATCAGGGAATTCCGCTGAAATCGCTCAAATTAACACTAAGACTGAAACACAAGGAAAGATTTTTCATGAACATTGTGTGGGAAGAGCTTCCAACCATCTGAAAGAAGGCCAGCCATATAACAGGCAATGGGGTCAGGAGCAACATTGGGAGTTCCTGCTTTTATGAGCCTCAAAAGATCACACAGCAGGATTGGTGGACGCAAATCTGTAATACATCCCTAAAGAAATAAATCAGTCCTTTATACAATGGTCTTTGGGGAGTAGGAAATGAGGTGGAGGTGAGTGGGCTGCTTGGAGGCAGGATCTGATAACTTATTTTCCCCAGAAAAGATGCTGTAGGCACCTGAGATTGGTCACAAAGTGCCCAGCCTTTCTGAAAGTGTTGATGTCCTGATATGCCTTTAGTGATTCCTTTGCTATTTGATCATAGAATTATAGAATCATAGCACAGTCGGAGGCCAATCAACATCACGTCCACGCTGGTTCTCTGAAGAAACAATTTGCGCGGGTCACTCAGCTTCTGACCTCAAAAAATCCTTGGTCCAAACATGGACAAAAGATCTGAACTCCAGAAGTAAGGGGAGGGAGGTTACCTTGACAACGTCAGATTTGACTGCATATGGCATCAAGAAGCCCTAGAAACTTGGAGCCAATGAAAATCAGGTGTAAGCCTTTGCTGGCTGGAGTCATACCTCGCATGGAGGAAGATGGTCATGGTTATTGGAGACCAACCATTTCAACCCAAGTAAACCCTGGAGGACTTTGCCAGCTTAACATCTTTGTTCAAACATCTTCAGCTGCCTCATCAATGACCTTCCCTCCATCATATGGTCAGAAGTGGGGATGTTCATTGATGATTGCACAATGTTCAGCACCAATCATAATTCCCCAGCTGCTGAAGCAGTCCATCTCCAGATGCAGCAAAACTTGGACAGAGAGTAAGCTTGGACTGATAAGTTTCAAGTAAAATTCTCAACATGATCAAAAGTATTACTGGCACAGGAAACCCCATTATTAACATCCTCAGATATAAAAGTCTGAACATCCATACAAATAGATTCAAGAAAAGCTTCTTCCTTGCTATTATCAGACTTTTGAACAGAACTCTCAAATATTAATTCTGATCTCTCTCTCTCTCTCTCTCTCTCTCTCTCTCTCTCTCTCTCTGCATCTTCTTTCTCTATGGCTGTAACACTGTATTCTGCACTCTATTTTGCTACCCTGATGGACTTTATATAATATAATCTGCCAATATGATCTGCACACAAAACAACACTATTCATTGTATCTCAATGCAGTTGACAACAATAATTCAATCAATAAAGGGCGGCACGGTGGCACAGTGGTTACACTGCTGCCTCACAGCGCCAGGGACCTGGGTTCAATTCCCACCTCAGGCGACTGACTGTGTGGAGTTTGCACGTTCTCCCCGTGTCTGCGTGGGTTTCCTCCGGGTGCTCCGGTTTCCTCCCACAGTCCAAAGATGTGCGGGTTAGGTGAATTGGCCATGCTAAATTGCCCATGGTGTTAGGTAAGGGGTAAATGTAGGGGTATGGGTGGGTTGCGCTTCGGTGGGTCGGTGTGGACTTGTTGGGCCGAAGGGCCTGTTTCCACACTGTAAGTAATCTAATCTAAAAAAAAAGGTAACCATTCATCAGAAACAGACCCAGACAAGGCAAACACACACTTTAACTACAAATCTCAGATGTTGAGAATTCTAGCACCTCCCATTTCTCCTAAGCCTGTTGACCACCACAAGTCAGGAGCATGGGAGAATACTCTCTACTTGCCTGAATGGATGAAGCTCCAATGACACCATCCAGGACAAATCATATCCACTGCTTGGAGCATTCACTTCCTGTGCTGCTAACACACAGTAGCGGCAGTGTGGACTATTTACAAGATGCACAATAGAACATCACCCAGGTACCTTTATAAACACCTCCTAAATCTGTAACCACTACCATTTGGAGGAACAAGAGCAACAGATATATAAGAACACTATCCCTGCAAGGTCCCCCCAGGTCACACACTACCTTGACTTGGAATATAATTGCCATTCCTTCAGTGGGTACAAGTCCTGGAACTTAATACCTCCAGCACTGTGGGTTTTTCTAAATCCCAAGGACTGCATTAGCTCACCACCAGCTTCTCCATGATGATTATGCAATTAATATTGCTTCAGGCAGAAACACCCATATTAATAGGATTCTTACACGTAGATTGAGGCCATTCGCCTATCAAGTCCACACTGACCCTCCAAAGAGCATCCCATTCCTGTAACCATTAATTCAATCATCATTCACATCCCTGGACACTACGCGAAATTTAACATCGCCAATCCATCTTTGGACAGTGGGAGGAATCCGGAGCACCCGAAAGAAACCCACACAGACACAGGAAGAATATGCAAATTCCACTCAGACTGTTGCCTGAGGGTGGAATTGAACCTGGCTCCCCAGTACTGTGAGGCAGCAATGCTAACCACTGTGTCACTGTACCGTCCCTTAACCTAGTAATTCCCATAAACTAATAAAAAATGTGATTACACTCTCCCAGGTTCTCCCCAAATCTGTGCACATTCCTTGTGTTTAGATATTTCAAATACTCAGAAATGTTCATAGCACAGAAGGAGACCACTCTGCCCATTAGATTTGTGCCAGAATAGAAAACTAGCCATCTAGTTTAAAACCATTTTCATCGCTTGGTCCATATGAGGGAACTTCAAGTACATGTCCAGAAGGTGCTGATTGATTTTAAGGGTCCTATCTTTATCCCTTTAGGCAGTGGTTTCCAGACCCTATCATCTCTGGGTGAAAAGGTTTCCCTCAATTCCCCACTAATCCTTCAACCAATTTATGTCACTAATCAGCTATTCATCTACGAAGAGAAATCAATCCTTTCAATGCACTCTATCCAAGCTACTCACAACAATCAAATTCCCTTGCAGCTCCCTCTGTTTTGATGGGAACAACATCCATCTATCTATGCTGGGATACAATGGGATTGTTACTTGGGCCCGAACTGTTCACAATAGATTTATATCAATGATTTGGATGCAGGTGCATGATTGAATGCATATTTACAAATTTGCAGATGATACAAAACTTAGTGGGAATGTGTGTTGTGAGGAAAATGTAAAGTGACTTCATGAGGATTTGGACAAGCTTCATGAATGTGGAAGAACATAGCAGATGGAATATAATGTGGAAAAAATGTGAGAATATCCACTTTGGAAAGAGGAATAGATGTGCAGAGAATTCCTCAAGTGAGACGTTCAAAGGGATCTTTGCTCATCAGTTATTGAAGGCTAACATGCAGGTGCAGTGAGCTATTAGGAAGGCGAGTGGAATATTTGCCTTTATCACAAGATTTGAGTTAAGGAGTCATAAAGTGTTGCTCTAATTGAGTAGAAGTTTGTTTAAATCACATCAGAAGCAGTGAATGCAATTTTGATCTTCTTTCCTGAAATAGGTTAGTATTGTTACAGTGGGAGTTCAACAAATATTCACCAGACTTGTTACTGGGATGGCAGGCTAATGAAGAGAGAGCAGGTAAATCTGTAATTGGTCTGTAATCCCTCAAGATTTAAAGACTGAGAGGTAACCTCATTGAAGCTTATAAAATACTTCAAAGGATAGACAAGGTAGATGTAGGTCAGATGTTTGCTCTGGTTACAGAGTCTAGAACCTGGAAGTACAATTTAAAAACAAGGGTAATGCAATTTATGACCAAGGTGAGGAGTTTTCTTTTTACTGAGAACCATTGAAACTCCTTACACCAGAGGGCTGTGGAAGCTCAGGGCTGAATCTTGCCAAATTTTAACAAGGTACCACTTTCATCATGTTTTATGGATGGTTTCTCACACAGTGTTTTTCACACAGTGGTTCCATACTGACCTGAATATCTACCTACCACACCAAATGGGCACCCATCGTGTCTGATGTTAGACCAGTTCTCCCACCCACGTTGTCAGAAATGCTCTCCACTTTTTGGATACACAGAGATCCCTGACACGGATTCCATCTTTAAGAGGCCTGGTTACAGGAGCAAACTGCTTGGAGCTATACAGTGTAGTTTGTGATATGTTCCCCGGAGATGGAAGAGAAGGGGAAATTGGTGCCCACTTTTCAGACGTGAAGCTGGTGATTGTGATGAATGGGGTTTGTAGAGATGGGCCATCTTCCTCCCCCAGGCAAGCAGAGAAGGCCATGACTCATGCCAGCCTGCTTCCCAGCTGCTACCCAGGCCAGGATCTCCGTTGTCTGGGGGAATGCCCAGCAGGTAGGAAGAAGCTCATCTTTAGAAACCTCTGCTCTACACTGTCCAGTGGAATTACATCCTTTGATAGGAGTTAAGCAGAACTCAATTTGTCACCATTTGAGTGTTTTACAGAAACCAAAAGAACTGTGGATGCTTGGTTCTGAGGAAGGGTCACCAGACCTGAAACATTAACTTTGACTTCTCTTCACAGATGCTGCTGAGCTTTTCCAGCAACTTCTATTTTGTATGTGTGTGTGTGTGTGTGTGTGTGTGTATTTGTTTTATAGAACTTGGTAACCTACATGTTCTTACATTCTATGCTTCTGCTCATATAAGAAACATTTCTATGTTTTCTTAATTATCCTAACAACAACCCATCTTGCTACATTCAAAATTTCCCACTCACTGTACCTTCACTGCATGAGGTAGCAGGAGGACCTCAAACATATGGGTGTCAATCCCAGATCGGAAAGAGATTTGGGATTTCTGAAGTGTGTTTTAGGCTAGATTCGAACATGGAGAAAGTTGCTGCCCACATCAAATTAGTAGAGACTTTGTGTCACAGTTACATATAGTTATACATGAGTGCAACTAGAGATGGGAAGTACATGCTGGTCCTGGCAGAAATGTCAATGTTCCAGTATGAACAAATATTCAATTACAATGAGCAAGTAGCACTGAAGAAGTTAATAAAAAACATAAAGAATGTCAGATTGTTGCGACCTGCCTGTTGTTATTATCAATATCATGGTACCTTCATTATTAAAAGATTTTCAGCTTATACTAGATGCCATCTGGGAAGTCTAAGTTTTTTTAATAAAAGGAACTTGTTTTCTTAAAGACATAATGAGAAATGATTAAGTGACTGAAGCAATAACTAGCAGTGTTCGGGTTAGATATAAATAGAATTGTTATTTATTCCGAGGATTTGTGTAAATCTCCAATTATTACGATGTAGTCGAATTTTGCTCCAGAATATTTTCTCGTTCTCTGCCTCTCACTGTAGCTAAGATCTGGCCTGACCTTTGGAGTTGGGGTGGAGGGAGACAGCTCTGTGGTTCGCTGTGTTGTTTTGGAAAACTTAGACAATCTTGCACTGACGAATTCCAACCTCGCAGGCACAGATTCTGTCCAAATACAGGCTCAGCCTCCTCAGCTTCAACTGCTTGGGGTCACAGCTGGAGGACACAGAGGGTTCCAATCCCAATATGAAGTTGCCAGGTGTCTGTCTTTCTGTCCTTCTGTCTGTAGGTAGCTTCTGTCACCGCCCTGTCTCTGAGAGGAAAGGGCACCTGATGTGAGGTAGAGGTTTCTCTTCACCCCACCGTCCCCGCCCCCCCCAACCCTTGTCATTGATCATTTGTGGCTAAAACGGTGCAGGCCTAAGCATTGGCCAGAAGACACTGAGCATCCTGCTGGGCCTCAGTCTCCAAGGCAGACACCACTCTTTCCTTTAGTAACATCAACTGCCATACTCGAGCCACTGCAAGAGTGAAAAAAAAGGAGAGATTTCTCCATCATTCATTCCAGCTGCCAAAGAGCCTCTATCACACACATCTGATATTCCCTGACCTCTCTCGGCATTTCTTTCAGCCTCATGTCTGGATTCAGAGCTTGTGCCTGCTCCCTGGCAGTCCCCCAAGTTATTGATTGACTGTCATGTATACCTAAGTACAGTGAAAAGCTTTGCTTACCAACGGTACAGGCAGATCATAAGAAGGAAGGATGTACAGATCAGAGAGACTGCGAGAGAGGTATACAGGTAACCTTGCTTATTGAGGCTAGAGAGTCCATTCACCAGTCTGCTAACGGCCTGGAAGAAGCTGTTGGAGGGCATTCTTTCCTCGATCATCTCAGAAGATTCATGTCAGATTGTGTCCAGGAGTTTATGCTGGGGTGGAGGTGAAATTATGTCCTCCATCCCCTGAAGGTTCCTAGGCTTCCTCTGTCGAGGTGGTGTTTCAGATGAGGAGGTCAGTCCAGCTCGACACGAAATGTTAATTCTGATTCTCTCCACAGATGCTGCCAGACCTGCTGAGCTTTTCCAGCCACTTGTGTTTTTGTTTCTGATGTACAGCATCTGCAGCTCTTTCAGGTTTTATTTAGTGTCGGCATTGATATTCAGTCTGTGATAGGTAGAGTGTGATGTTATTTATTGTGTTCCTGGACCAGTGGTATTTCTCTGTCACCACAGAAGCACACAATCTGTAGGCAGTCAGTCCATGTGACATTTTATAAATTCCTACTTTGGAAACAGAACAAGTCTGACTCAAGATTGGGATACATACAGATTCTGACCTCACACCTTTAATGCATTGTCTGAGCTGAGATGTCACTTTTTTTTAATAAAACCTTAAGTTATCTTGGGAATGTGACTTGAAAGAAGTGCTGGGATTTACATATTAATGAATCAAAACCTGCGTCCCCATTCTAAGTATTAAAGACTTAACAGCAATCTAGGTTTGTTCAATATATCACATCAGTTGTATGACACTATGATTATTTACTGTAAATTCTAAGTTCTTTGATCCTGCTCCACTAGCTACCTGATGAAGGAGCAGCACTCTGAAAGCTAGTGCTTCCAAATGAACCTGTTGGACTATAACCTGGTGTGTGATTTTTAATCTTGTAAGTGAATAACAGCACCAAAATGTTAACGAGGCTGATCAGTTCAGTGGGCCTTCAACTGCTTTATTCTTACTTGATGAGACCTTCAACAAAATAATTACTTAATCTGCAATTGGTCATCTTCACCTGGAGAGAACCATACTGTGATGAATCAATATGGTCAACTCAAAGATATGCATAAATCGGAGCCTCATTTGGAAAGTATTTTGGGATCCAGATGATTAAGGTGTAAAAAAATGACTGATCACACGCTATATTCTCCAAATTATTTTTCATCACTTTCTGTGCAAAGTCCTGCAAACACACCTCCTTTCCTTCCTCAGGAGGCTGATGTCAATATGAAAGTGAAAAGGTTTGAGTGTCATGTGACTGCGAGATCAAATGCAGATCAAGTGGCTGTTTTGCCATTGCTTTGCTGCTTTTCCACTTTGTTCCTACTTTGTAAAATTCATGTGTCTTTATTTGTGAATTTCCTTTGATGGTTTGAGGAAATCATTATTTTTGTAGCTATCATATTCAAAAAGAAAATTTGGGCAGCCTCGGTAAGTTTTTTTTCTGTCACCTTCCTCCACCCTTATCACAATCCATATACCTGCTTTGCTTTTGAAACCTTCCCTTCAGATTTCTAATATTTCAGCTTAATTTGTTCCATTTGTACTCTGAACAGGAGCCATTTGTTTATTGCAGTCTCAGAAGGTGCTAAATCACGTATGTATTAAGGAAAACATTCACCAGTTGCATTAATGAATATGCAAAGCAGGAGGTTAATTTCACTGCCAATGCTTCATAGTTACTTGTAAAAGCGAGACATAACACTATTTCTTCAGCCAAGTACATTCTCTGCAAGGTAAGTGGTACAAGCAAATTTGGAGATGACCAAGGCCCTGGTTAGATTATTGAACCATTTCCAATTAACGGAGAGCCAGATCCTGCAGTGGTGGAAGTTGGGTCATGGATAATGAAAGACTGCCCTCTACTGACAACAATCAGTAGGTATGAAGTATCGCAACGTGATAGAAAACTACACTGAGGACATCAGCCAATCAGATCACCCTTTTCCAGTTGTAGCACTCATTAATAAGTATTAGGCATCAATCTTTGATGTTTCCCGAACAAAATTCTTACAGTATTGTCAGACAGGAACTGAAAGCAGCTGCTGATTAATAAAATTTCAAAAGCTAATTCATATCCTCGTCAATGGATCAGAGGACTGTGGCAATGAGTTTGGCCAGGATGATGCAAGCTTTGATTTCCAGCATCCTGTGAACTCAGGAAAAGGAATAAATGTCATAGAAACTTAGAACATAGAACATAAAAACGTACAGCACAGAACAGGCCCTTCGGCCCACAATGTTGTGCCAAGGATTAATCCGAAGTGAAAATAAAATAACCTAACCTACACACCCCTCAATTCACTGCTGACCATGTGCATTTCCAGTAGTTACTTAAATGTCCCTAATGACTCTGCTTCCACCATCGCCACTGGCAATGCATTCCATGTATTCACAACTCTCTGTGTAAAGAATGTACCTCTGATGTCTCCTCTATACCTTCCTCCTAACACTTTAAAACTATTCAAAGTTTGTGAGAAGATTTGTAGCTCGGGTGCTCGTTGTTGTGGTTCTGTTCGCCGAGCTGGGAGTTTTTGTTGCAAACGTTTCGTCCCCTTGCTAGGTGACATCCTCAGTGCTTGGGAGCCTCCTGTGAAGCGCTTCTGTGCTGATTCCTCCGGCATTTATAGTGGTTTGAATCTGCCACTTCCGGTTGTCAGTTGCTGTCCGCTGCAGTGGCTGGTATATAGGGTCTAGGTCGATGTGTCTGTTGATAGTGGATGAGTGCCATGCCTCTAGGAATTCCCTGGCTGTTCTCTGTTTGGCTTGTCCTATAATATTAGTGTTGTCTCAGTCGAATTCATGTTGCTTGTCATCTGCGTGCGTGGCTACTAAGGATAGCTGGTCGTGTCGTTTAGAGGCTAGTTGGTGTTCATGGATGCGGGTTGTTAGCTGTCTTCCTGTTTGTCCTATGTAGTGTTTTGTGCAGTCCTTGCATGGGATTTTGTACACTACATTGGTTTGTACAAAATCCCATGCAAGGACTGCACAAAACACTACATAGGACAAACAGGAAGACAGCTAACAACCCGCATCCATGAACATCAACTAGCCATGAAACGACACGACCAGCTATCCTTAGTAGCCACACATGCAGATGACAAGCAACATGAATTCGATTGTGACAACACCACTATTATAGGGCAAGCCAAACAGAGAACAGCCAGAGAATTCCTAGAGGCATGGCACTCATCCACAAATTCTATCAACAGACACATCGACCGAGACCCTATATATCGGCCACTGCAGCGGACAGCAACTGACAACCGGAAGTGGCAGATTCAAACCACTATAAATGCCGGAGGAATCAGCACAGAAGCGCTTCACAGGAGGCTCCCAAGCACTGAGGATGTCACCTAGCAAGGGGACGAAACGTTTGCAACAAAAACTCCCAGCTCGGCGAACAGAACCACAACAACTTTAAAACTATGACCCCTCATTGCAGTCAATCCTGCACTGGGGAAAAATCTGGCTATCGACTCTATCCGTGCCTCTCATTACCTTGTACACCTCGATCAGGTCACCTCTCTTCCTCCTTCTCTCCAGAAAGAAAAGTCTAATGGGCCAATGGGCTGAGAAGTGGTAGATGGCGTTTAATTTAGATAAATGTGAGGTGCTGCGTTTTGGGAAAGCAAATCTTAGCAGGACTTATACTTTTAATGGTAAGGTCCTAGGGAGTGTTGCTGAACAAAGAGACCTTGGAATGCACGTTCATAGCTCCTTGAAAGTGGAGTCGCAGGTAGATAGGATAGTGAAGAAGGTGTTTGGTATGTTTTCCTTTATTGGTCAGAGTATTGAGTACAGGAGTTGGGAGGTCATGTTGTGGCTGTACAGGACATTGGTTAGGCCACTGTTGGAATATTGCATGCAAATCTGGTTTCCTTCCTATCGGAAGGATATTGTGAAACTTGAGAGGGTTCAGAAAAGATTTACAAGCATGTTGCCAGAGTTGGAGGATTTGAGCTGTAGGGAGAGGTTGAATAGGCTGGGGCTGTTTGCCCTGGAGTGTCAGAGGCTGAGAGGTGACCTTGTAGAGGTTTATAAAATCATGAGGGGCATGGATAGGGTAAATAGACAAAATCTCTTCCCTGGAGTGGGGTGAGTACAGAACTAGAGAGCATAGGTTTAAGATGAGAGGGAAAAGATATAAAAGGGACCTGAGGAGCAAGATTTTCCACACAGAAGGTGGTATGTGTCTGGAATGAGCTGCCAGAGGAAGTGGTGGAGGCTGATACAATTGCAACATTTAAAAGGCATCTGGATGGGTATATGAATAGAAAGGGTTTGGAGGGATATGGGCCAGCTGCTGGGTCTAGATTAGTTTGGGATATCTAGTCGGCATGGATGGGTTGGACCGAAGGGTCTGTTTCCATGCGATACATCTCTATGACTCTATGAATCTAGTCAACCTCTGTTTGTAAGGCAAGCCCTCCAATCCAGGCAGCATCCTGGTAAACCTTTTTTCTTCAAAGCCTCTATATCTTTCCTATAGTAGGACGACTAGAACGGGGCACAATATTCCAAGTATGGTCTCACCAGGGAATTGTAGAGCTACAGCAAAACCTCGCGGCTCTTAAACTCAATCCCCCTTTATTGAAAGCCAAAACACATGTGCTTTCTTACCAACCCTATCTACATGGGTGGCAACCCTTAACAGATCTATGCACTTGAACACCAAGATCCCTCTGTTCCTCCACACTGTCAAGAATCCTGTCTTAATCATATATTCAGCATTCAAGTTTGATCTTCCAAAATGCATCACTTCACATTTATCCAGGTTGAACTCCATCTGCCACTTCTCAGCCCAGCCCTGCATCCTGTCTATATCATACTGCAGCCTGCAGTAGCTCTTGTTACTATCAACGGCACCTCCAGCCTTTGTGTCATCAGCAAATTTACTAACCCATCCCTCAACCTCCTTATCCAAGTCATTTATAAAAACTACAAAGAGCAGAGGCTCAAGAACAGAGCCCTGTGGGACACCACTCACCACTGACCTCCAGGCAGAATAATTTCCATCTACAACCACTCTCTGTCTTTGTCAGCCAGCCAATTCTGAATCCAGATAGCCAAATCTCCTCGTATCTGATGCCTCCTAACTTTATGAATGAGCCTACTATGGGGAACCTTATCAAATGCCTTGCTGAAGTCCACATACACCACATCACTGCTTGGTCAACCTGTCTCATCACCTCCTTAAAGAACTCAGTAAGATTTGTGAGGCATGACCTGCCCCTCACAAAGTCCTGCTGACTACTTTTAATCACATTATGCTCTTCCAAATGGTCATAAATCCTATCGACCAGAATGCTTTCCAAAACCTTGCTGAACACACACGTAAGACTGATTGGTCTGTAATTGCCAGGGATTTCCCTATTACCCTTCGTGAAAAAAGGAACAACATTCATCTCCCTCCAATCCTTTGGTACGACTCCCCTGGAGAGTGAGGAAGCAAATATGTTCGCCCATGGCTTAGCAACCTCCTTTCACGCTTCACAGAGCAACCTAGGATAAATGCCATCACAGGGCTGAGGGGGTTGGAGGGACTCTTACACATCTCTTTCTATAATGTGCCTTTGCAAAGATGCTCAGGATAAAGATGCCGTGGATTTTTGTCGATGTTCATCCCGAGCAGCTCTGTGATGCAGTATTCTGTGTTCAAGCGCTGTCTCCAAGACGCACCGAGACAAACATTTATGGCACCTGCAGGATCGTCAGCTCAGTGAAAGACACGATTCAGTCTGCCCCAAACCTGTTGGTTTTCCAGAGCAAAGAGTTGACCCTGACTGAGTGTGACATTCCAAGGTCTAGGATTACGTGCTGAGGGATGTATTGAACCTTGGGACAGCTACCGTCGTGGTGCAGTGGGGAAAGACCACTGTCTGAGGCAAAGTATGCAAGGGGCTGAAACATTTTGAGATGGGAATGTAAACCAACAGGTACAGCAAAGAACGTTAGGCAATGAGGGATGGACAATAAATTCTAGCTCGGGAAGACAAGCTGGAGGCTGAAAGAACACAGCAAGGCAGGCAGCATCAGGAGGCTGGAGGGACACAGCAAGGCAGGCAGCATCAGGAGGCTGGGGGAACACAGCAAGGCAGGCAGCATCAGGAGGCTGGGGGAACACAGCAAGGCAGGCAGCATCAGGAGGTGGTGAAGTCAATGTTTCAGGTATAACCCTTCTTCACGCCACCCAAAACATTGACTTCTCCACCTACTGATGCTGCCTGACCTGCTGTGTTCCTCTCCCTCCTGACGCTGCCTGCCTTGCTATGTCCCTCTCCCTCGTGATGCTGTCTGCCTTGCTGCGTTCCTCTCCCTCCTGATGCTGCCTGTCTTGCTGTGTCCCTCTCCCTCCTGATACTGCCTGCCTTGCTGTGTCCCTCTCCCTCCTGATGCTGCCTGCCTTGCTGTGTCCCTCTCCCTCCTGATACTGCCTGCCTTGCTGTGTCCCTCTCCCTCCTGATAATGCCTGCCTTGCTGTGTCCCTCTCCCTCCTGATGCTGCCTGCCTTGCTGTGTCCCCCTCCCTCCTGATACTGCCTGCCTTGCTGTGTCCTTCTCCCTCCTGACGCTGCCTGCCTTGCTGTGTCCCTCTCCCTCCTGATACTGCCTGCCTTGCTGTGTCCCTTTCCTTCCTGATGCTGCCTGCCTTTCTGTGTTCCCCTCCCTCCTGATGCTGCCTGCCTTGCTGTGTTCCCCTCCCTCCTGATGCTGCCTGCCTTGCTGTGTTCCTCTCCCTCCTGAGGCTGCCTGCCTTGCTGTGTCCCTCTCCCTCCTGACGCTGCCTGCCTTGCTGTGTCCCTCTCCCTCCTGATGCTGCCTGCCTTGCTGTGTCCCTCTCCCTCCTGACGCTGCCTGCCTTGCTGTGTTCCTGTCCCTCCTGATGCTGCCTGCCTTGCTGTGTCCCTCTCCCTCCTGACGCTGCCTGCCTTGCTGTGTCCCTCTCCCTCCTGACGCTGCCTGCCTTGCTGTGTTCCTGTCCCTCCTGATGCTGCCTGCCTTGCTGTGTCCCTCTCCCTCCTGACGCTGCCTGCCTTGCTGTGTCCCTCTCCCTCCTGATGCTGCCTGCCTTGCTGTGTCCCTCTCCCTCCTGATACTGCCTGCCTTGCTGTGTCCCTCTCCATCCTGATGCTGCCTGCCTTGCTGTGTCCCTCTCCCTCCTGATGCTGCCTGCCTTGCTGTGTCCCTCTCCCTCCTGACGCTGCCTGCCTTGCTGTGTCCCTCTCCCTCCTGATGCTGCCTGCCTTGCTGTGTCCCTCTCCCTCCTGACGCTGCCTGCCTTGCTGTGTTCCTGTCCCTCCTGATACTGCCTGCCTTGCTGTGTCCCTCTCCCTCCTCATGCTGCCTGCCTTGCTGTGTCCCTCTCCCTCCTGATACTGCCTGCCTTGCTGTGTCCCTCTCCCTCCTGATGCTGCCTGCCTTGCTGTGTTCCCCTCCCTCCTGATGCTGCCTGCCTTGCTGTGTTCCTCTCCCTCCTGATACTGCCTGCCTTGCTGTGTTCCCCTCCCTCCTGACGCTGCCTGCCTTGCTGTGTCCCTCTCCCTCCTGATGCTGCCTGCCTTGCTGTGTCCCTCTCCCTCCTGATGCTGACTGCCTTGCTGTGTTCCTCTCCCTCCTGATGCTGCCTGCCTTGCTGTGTTCCTCTCCCTCCTGATACTGCCTGCCCTGCTGTGTTCCCCTCCCTCCTGATGCTGCCTGCCTTGCTGTGTCCCTCTCCCTCCTGATACTGCCTGCCCTGCTGTGTTCTTCTCCCTCCTGATAATGCCTGCCTTGCTGTGTTCCTCTCCCTCCTGATACTGCCTGCCTTGCTGTGTCCCCCTCCCTCCTGATACTGCCTGCCTTGCTGTGTTCCTCTCCCTCCAGATAATGCCTGCCTTGCTGTGTCCCTCTCCCTCCTGATGCTGCCTGCCTTGCTGTGTCCCTCTCCCTCCTGATAATGCCTGCCTTGCTGTGTTCCTCTCCCTCCTGATGCTGCCTGCCTTGCTGTGTCCCCCTCCCTCCTGATACTGCCTGCCTTGCTGTGTCCCTCTCCCTCCTGATGCTGCCTGCCTTGCTGTGTCCCTCTTCCTCCTGACGCTGCCTGCCTTGCTGTGTTCCTCTCCCTCCTAATACTGCCTGCCTTGCTGTGTCCTTCTCCCTCCTGATGCTGCCTGCCTTGCTGTGTCACTCTCCCTCCTGATGCTGCCTGCCTTGCTGTGTTCCTGTCCCTCCTGATGCTGCCTGCCTTGCTGTGTTCCCCTCCCTCCTGATGCTGCCTGCCTTGCTGTGTTCCTGTTTCCTCCTGATGCTGCCTGCCTTGCTGTGTTCCCCCAGCCTCCTGATGCTGCCTGCCTTGCTGTGTCCCTCTCCCTCCTGATACTGCCTGCCTTGCTGTGTCCCTCTCCCTCCTGATGCTGCCTGCCTTGCTGTGTCCTTCTCCCTCCTGACGCTGCCTGCCTTGCTGTGTCCCTCTCCCTCCTGATACTGCCTGCCTTGCTGTGTCCCTTTCCTTCCTGATGCTGCCTGCCTTTCTGTGTTCCCCTCCCTCCTGATACTGCCTGCCTTGCTGTGTCCCTTTCCTTCCTGATGCTGCCTGCCTTGCTGTGTTCCCCTCCCTCCTGATGCTGCCTGCCTTGCTGTGTTCCTCTCCCTCCTGATACTGCCTGCCTTGCTGTGTCCTTCTCCCTCCTGATGCTGCCTGCCTTGCTGTGTCCCTCTCCCTCCTGACGCTGCCTGCCTTGCTGTGTTCCTGTCCCTCCTGATGCTGCCTGCCTTGCTGTGTCCCTCTCCCTCCTGATGCTGCCTGCCTTGCTGTGTTCCTCTCCCTCCTGATACTGCCTGCCTTGCTGTGTCCTTCTCCCTCCTGATGCTGCCTGCCTTGCTGTGTCCCTCTCCCTCCTGATGCTGCCTGCCTTGCTGTGTCCCTCTCCATCCTGATGCTGCCTGCCTTGCTGTGTCCCTCTCCCTCCTGATGCTGCCTGCCTTGCTGTGTCCCTCTCCCTCCTGATGCTGCCTGCCTTGCTGTGTCCCTTTCCTTCCTGATGCTGCCTGCCTTGCTGTGTCCCTCTCCCTCCTGATGCTGCCTGCCTTGCTGTGTTCCCCCAGCCTCCTGATGCTGCCTGCCTTGCTGTGTCCCTCTCCCTCCTGATGCTGCCTGCCTTGCTGTGTCCCTCTCCCTCCTGATGCTGCCTGCCTTGCTGTGTTCCCCTCCCTCCTGATGCTGCCTGCCTTGCTGTGTTCCTGTCCCTCCTGATACTGCCTCCCTTGCTGTGTTCCCCTCCCTCCTGACGCTGCCTGCCTTGCTGTGTCCCTCTCCCTCCTGATGCTGCCTGCCTTGCTGTGTCCCTCTCCCTCCTGATGCTGCCTGCCTTGCTGTGTCCCTCTCCCTCCTGATGCTGCCTGCCTTGCTGTGTCCCTCTCCCTCCTGACGCTGCCTGCCTTGCTGTGTCCCTCTCCCTCCTGATGCTGCCTGCCTTGCTGTGTCCCTTTCCTTCCTGATGCTGCCTGCCTTGCTGTGTCCCTCCCCATCGTGATGCTGCCTGCCTTGCTGCGTTCCTCTCCCTCCTGATGCTGCCTGCCTTGCTGTGTTCCTTTCCCTCCTGATACTGCCTGCCTTGCTGTGTTCCCCTCCCTCCTGACGCTGCCTGCCTTGCTGTGTCCCTCTCCCTCCTGATGCTGCCTGCCTTGCTGTGTCCCTCTCCCTCCTGATGCTGCCTGCCTTGCTGTGTCCCTTTCCTTCCTGATGCTGCCTGCCTTGCTGTGTCCCTCCCCCTCCTGATGCTGCTTGCCTTGCTGTGTTCCTCTCCCTCCTGATACTGCCTGCCCTGCTGTGTCCCTTTCCTTCCTGATGCTGCCTGCCTTGCTGTGTTCCCCTCCCTCTTGATACTGCCTGCCTTGCTGTGTCCCTCTCCCTCCTGATGCTGCCTGCCTTGCTGTGTTCCCCTCCCTCCTGATACTGCCTGCCTTGCTGTGTCCCTCTCCCTCCTGATGCTGCCTGCCTTGCTGAGTTCCTCTCCCTCCTGATACTGCCTGCCTTGCTGTGTCCCTCTCCCTCCTGATGCTGCCTGCCTTGCTGTGTTCCCCTCCCTCCTGATACTGCCTGCCTTGCTGTGTCCCTCTCCCTCCTGATGCTGCCTGCCTTGCTGTGTTCCTCTCCCTCCTGATACTGCCTGCCTTGCTGTGTCCCTCTCCCTCCTGATGCTGCCTGCCTTGCTGTGTTCCTCTCCCTCCTGATACTGCCTGCCTTGCTGTGTTCCTGTCCCTCCTGTTGCTGCCTGCCTTGCTGTTTCCCTCTCCCTCCTGATGCTGCCTGCCTTGCTGTGTCCGTTTCCTTCCTGATGCTGCCTGCCTTGCTGTGTTCCTGTCCCTCCTGATACTGCCTGCTTTGCTGTGTCCCTTTCCTTCCTGATACTGCCTGCCTTGGTGTGTTCCCCTCCCTCCTGATGCTGCCTGCCTTGCTGTGCTCCCCTCCCTCCTGATGCTGCCTGCCTTGCTGTGTCCCTTTCCCTCCTGATACTGCCTGCCTTGCTGTGTCCCTCTCCCTCCTGATGCTGCCTGCCTTGCTGTGTCCCTCTCCTTCCTGATGCTGCCTGCCTTACTGTGTTCCTCTCCCTCCTGATGCTGCCTGCCTTGCTGTGTCCCTTTCCTTCCTGATGCTGCCTGCCTTGTTGTGTTCCTGTCCCTCCTGTTGCTGCCTGCCTTGCTGTGTCCCTCTCCCTCCTGACGCTGCCTGCCTTGCTGTGTTCCCCTCCCTCCTGATGCTGCCTGCCTTGCTGTGTTCCTGTCCCTCCTGATACTGCCTGCCTTGCTGTGTTCCCCTTCCTCCTGACGCTGCCTGCCTTGCTGTGTCCCACTCCCTCCTGATGCTGCCTGCCTTGCTGTGTCCCTCTCCCTCCTGATGCTGCCTGCCTTGCTGTGTCCCTTTCCTTCCTGATGCTGCCTGCCTTGCTGTGTCCCTCCCCCTCCTGATGCTGCCTGCCTTGCTGTGCTCCTCTCCCTCCTGATACTGCCTGCCCTGCTGTGTCCCTTTCCTTCCTGATGCTGCCTGCCTTGCTGTGTCCCTCTCCCTCCTGATGCTGCCTGCCTTGCTGTGTTCCCCTCCCTCCTGATGCTGCCTGCCTTGCTGTGTCCCTCTCCCTCCTGATACTGCCTGCCTTGCTGTGTCCCCCTCCCTCCTGATGCTGCCTGCCCTCCTGTGTTCCTGTCCCTCCTGATGCTGCCTGCCTTGCTGTGTCCCTCTCCCTCCTGATAATGTCTGCCTTGCTGTGTCCCACTCCCTCCTGATGCTGCCTGCCTTGCTGTGTCCCTCTCCATCCTGATACTCCCTGCCTTGCTGTGTCCCTTTCCTTCCTGATGCTGCCTGCCTTTCTGTGTTCCCCTCCCTCCTGATACTGCCTGCCTTGCTGTGTCCCTCTCCCTCCTGATACTGCCTGCCTTGCTGTGTTCCCCTCCCTCCTGATGCTGCCTGCCTTGCTGTGTTCCCCTCCCTCTTGATACTGCCTGCCTTGCTGTGTCCCTCTCCCTCCTGTTGCTGCCTGCCTTGCTGTGTTCCCCTCCCTCCTGATACTGCCTGCCTTGCTGTGTCCCTCTCCCTCCTGATGCTGCCTGCCTTGCTGTGTTCCTCTCCCTTCTGATGCTGCCTGCCTTGCTGTGTCCCTTTCCTTCCTGATGCTGCCTGCCTTGCTGTGTTCCTGTCCCTCCTGATACTGCCTGCTTTGCTGTGTCCCTTTCCTTCCTGATACTGCCTGCCTTGCTGTGTTCCCCTCCCTCCTGATGCTGCCTGCCTTGCTGTGTTCCCTCTCCCTCCTGATGCTGCCTGCCTTGCTGTGTCCCTTTCCCTCCTGATACTGCCTGCCTTGCTGTGTCCCTCTCCCTCCTGATGCTGCCTGCCTTGCTGTGTCCCTCTCCTTCCTGATGCTGCCTGCCTTGCTGTGTTCCTCTCCCTCCTGATGCTGCCTGCCTTGCTGTGTCCCTTTACTTCCTGATGCTGCCTGCCTTGCTGTGTCCCTCTCCCTCCTGATGCTGCCTGCCTGGCTGTGTCCCTCTCCCTCCTGATGCTGCCTGCCTTGCTCTGTCCCTTTCCTTCCTGATGCTGCCTGCCTTGCTGTGTTCCTGTCCCTCCTGTTGCTGCCTGCCTTGCTGTGTTCCTGTCCCTCCTGTTGCTGCCTGCCTTGCTGTGTTCCTGTCCCTCCTGATGCTGCCTGCCTTGCTGTGTTCCTGTCCCTCCTGATGCTGCCTGCCTTGCTGTGTTCCTGTCCCTCCTGTTGCTGCCTGCCTTGCTGTGTCCCTTTCCTTACTGATACTGCCTGCCTTGCTGTGTTCCTGTCCCTCCTGATGCTGCCTGCCTTGCTGTGCTCCCCTCCCTCCTGATGCTGCCTGCCTTGCTGTGTCCCTCTCCCTCCTGATGCTGCCTGCCTTGCTGTGTCCCTTTCCTTCCTGATACTGCCTGCCTTGCTTTGTCCCTCTCCCTCCTGATGCTGCCTGCCTTGCTGTGCTCCCCTCCCTCCTGATGCTGCCTGCCTTGCTGTGTCCCTTTCCTTCCTGATACTGCCTGCCTTGCTGTGTCCCTCTCCCTCCTGATGCTGCCTGCCTTGCTGTGTCCCTTTCCTTCCTGATACTGCCTGCCCTCCTGTGTTCCTGTCCCTCCTGATGCTGCCTGCCTTGCTGTGTCCCTCTCCCTCCTGATGCTGCCTGCCTTGCTGTGTCCCTCTCCCTCCTGATGCTGCCTGCCTTGCTGTGTCCCCCTCCCTCCTGATGCTGCCTGCCTTGCTGTGTCCCTCTCCCTCCTAATGCTGCCTGCCTTGCTGTGTCCCTCTCCCTCCTGATGCTGCCTGCCTTGCTGTGTCCCTCTCCCTCCTGATGCTGCCTGCCTTGCTGTGTCCCTTTCCTTCCTGATACTGCCTGCCTTGCTGTGTCCCTCTCCCTCCTGATGCTGCCTGCCTTGCTGTGTCCCCCTCCCTCCTGATACTGCCTGCCTTGCTGTGTTCCCCCTCCCTCCTGATGCTGCCTGCCTTGCTGTGTCCCTCTCCCTCCTGATGCCGCCTGCCTTGCTGTGTCCCTCTCCATCCTGATACTCCCTGCCTTGCTGTGTCCCTTTCCTTCCTGATGCTGCCTGCCTTGCTGTGTTCCCCTCCCTCCTGATACTGCCTGCCTTGCTGTGTTCCCCTCCCTCCTGATGCTGCCTGCCTTGCTGTGTTCCCCTCCCTCTTGATACTGCCTGCCTTGCTGTGTCCCTCTCCCTCCTGTTGCTGCCTGCCTTGCTGTGTTCCCCTCCCTCCTGATACTGCCTGCCTTGCTGTGTCCCTCTCCCTCCTGATGCTGCCTGCCTTGCTGTGTTCCTCTCCCTCCTGATGCTGCCTGCCTTGCTGTGTCCCTTTCCTTCCTGATGCTGCCTGCCTTGCTGTGTTCCTGTCCCTCCTGTTGCTGCCTGCCTTGCTGTGTCCCTCTCCCTCCTGATGCTGCCTGCCTTGCTGTGTCCGTTTCCTTCCTGATGCTGCCTGCCTTGCTGTGTTCCTGTCCCTCCTGATACTGCCTGCTTTGCTGTGTCCCTTTCCTTCCTGATACTGCCTGCCTTGCTGTGTTCCCCTCCCTCCTGATGCTGCCTGCCTTGCTGTGTTCCCTCTCCCTCCAGATGCTGCCTGCCTTGCTGTGTCCCTTTCCCTCCTGATACTGCCTGCCTTGCTGTGTCCCTCTCCCTCCTGATGCTGCCTGCCTTGCTGTGTCCCTCTCCTTCCTGATGCTGCCTGCCTTGCTGTGTTCCTCTCCCTCCTGATGCTGCCTGCCTTGCTGTGTCCCTTTACTTCCTGATACTGCCTGCCTTGCTGTGTCCCTCTCCTTCCTGATGCTGCCTGCCTTGCTGTGTTCCTCTCCCTCCTGATGCTGCCTGCCTTGCTGTGTCCCTTTCCCTCCTGATACTGCCTGCCTTGCTGTGTCCCTCTCCCTCCTGATGTTGCCTGCCTTGCTGTGTCCCTCTCCTTCCTGATGCTGCCTGCCTTGCTGTGTTCCTCTCCCTCCTGATGCTGCCTGCCTTGCTGTGTCCCTTTACTTCCTGATACTGCCTGCCTTGCTGTGTCCCTCTCCCTCCTGACGCTGCCTGCCTTGCTGTGTCCCTTTCCTTCCTGATGCTGCCTGCCTTGCTGTGTTCCTGTCCCTCCTGATGCTGCCTGCCTTGCTGTGTTCCTGTCCCTCCTGTTGCTGCCTGCCTTGCTGTGTCCCTTTCCTTCCTGTTACTGCCTGCCTTGCTGTGTCCCTTTCCTTCCTGATACTGCCTGCCTTGCTGTGTTCCTGTCCCTCCTGATGCTGCCTGCCTTGCTGTGCTCCCCTCCCTCCTGATGCTGCCTGCCTTGCTGTGTCCCTTTCCTTCCTGATACTGCCTGCCTTGCTGTGTCCCTCTCCCTCCTGATGCTGCCTGCCTTGCTGTGTCCCTTTCCTTCCTGATACTGCCTGCCTTGCTGTGTCCCTCTCCCTCCTGATGCTGCCTGCCTTGCTGTGCTCCCCTCCCTCCTGATGCTGCCTGCCTTGCTGTGTCCCTTTCCTTCCTGATACTGCCTGCCTTGCTGTGTCCCTCTCCCTCCTGATGCTGCCTGCCTTGCTGTGTCCCTTTCCTTCCTGATACTGCCTGCCCTCCTGTGTTCCTGTCCCTCCTGATGCTGCCTGCCTTGCTGTGTCCCTCTCCCTCCTGATGCTGCCTGCCTTGCTGTGTCCCTCTCCCTCCTGATGCTGCCTGCCTTGCTGTGTCCCCCTCCCTCCTGATGCTGCCTGCCTTGCTGTGTCCCTCTCCCTCCTGATGCTGCCTGCCTTGCTGTGTCCCTCTCCCTCCTGATGCTGCCTGCCTTGCTGTGTCCCTCTCCCTCCTGATGCTGCCTGTCTTGCTGTGTCCCTTTCCTTCCTGATACTGCCTGCCTTGCTGTGTCCCTCTCCCTCCTGATGCTGCCTGCCTTGCTGTGTCCCCCTCCCTCCTGATACTGCCTGCCTTGCTGTGTTCCCCCTCCCTCCTGATGCTGCCTGCCTTGCTGTGTCCCTCTCCCTCCTGATGCTGCCTGCCTTGCTGTGTCCCTCTCCCTCCTGATGCTGCCTGCCTTGCTGTGTCCCTCTCCCTCCTGATGCTGCCTGCCTTGCTGTGTCCCTCTCCCTCCTGATGCTGCCTGCCTTGCTTTGTCCCTCTCTCTCCTGATACTGCCTGCCTTGCTGTGTCCCTCTCCCTCCTGATGCTGCCTGCCTTGCTGTGTCCCTCTCCCTCCTGATGCTGCCTGCCTTGCTGTGTCCCTCTCCCTCCTGATGCTGCCTGCCTTGCTGTGTCCCTCTCCCTCCTGATGCTGCCTGCCCTCCTGTGTTCCTGTCCCTCCTGATGCTGCCTGCCTTGCTGTGTCCCTCTCCCTCCTGATGCTGCCTGCCTTGCTGTGTCCCTCTCCCTCCTAATGCTGCCTGCCTTGCTGTGTCCCCCTCCCTCCTGATGCTGCCTGCCTTGCTGTGTCCCTCTCCCTCCTGATGCTGCCTGCCTTTCTGTGTCCCTCTCCCTCCTGATGCTGCCTGCCTTGCTGTGTCCCTTTCCTTCCGGATACTGCCTGCCTTGCTGTATCCCTCTCCCTCCTGATGCTGCCTGCCTTGCTGTGTCCCTCTCCCTCCTGATGCTGCCTGCCTTGCTGTGTCCCTCTCCCTCCTGATGCTGCCTGCCTTGCTGTGTCCCTCTCCCTCCTGACGCTGCCTGCCTTGCTGTGTCCCTCTCCCTCCTGATGCTGCCTGCCTTGCTGTGTCCCTCTCCCTCCTGATGCTGCCTGCCTTGCTGTGTCCCTCTCCCTCCTGATGCTGCCTGCCTTGCTGTGTTCCTCTCCCTCCTGACGCTGCCTGCCTTGCCGTGTCCCTCTCCCTCCTGACGCTGCCTGCCTTGCTGTGTCCCTCTCCCTCCTGACGCTGCCTGCCTTGCTGTGTCCCTCTCCCTCCTGACGCTGCCTGCCTTGCTGTGTCCCTCTCCCTCCTGACGCTGCCTGCCTTGCTGTGTCCCTCTCCCTCCTGACGCTGCCTGCCTTGCTGTGTCCCTCTCCCTCCTGATGCTGCCTGCCTTGCTGTGTCCCTCTCCCTCCTGATGCTACCTGCCTTGCTGTGTCCCTCTCCCTCCTGATGCTGCCTGCCTTGCTGTGTTCCTCTCCCTCCTGATACTGCCTGCCTTGCTGTGTCCCTTTCCTTCCTGATACTGCCTGCCTTGCTGTGTCCCTCTCCCTCCTGATGCTGCCTGCCTTGCTGTGTCCCTCTTCCTCCTGATGCTGCCTGCCCTCCTGTGTTCCTGTCCCTCCTGATGCTGCCTGCCTTGCTGTGTCCATCTCCCTCCTGATGCTGCCTGCCCTCCTGTGTTCCTGTCCCTCCTGATGCTGCCTGCCTTGCTGTGTCCCTCTCCCTCCTGATGCTGCCTGCCTTGCTGTGTCCCTCTCCCTCCTGATGCTGCCTGCCTTGCTGTGTCCCTTTCCTTCCTGATACTGCCTGCCTTGCTGTGTCCCTCTCCCTCCTGATGCTGCCTGCCTTGCTGTGTCCCCCTCCCTCCTGATGCTGCCTGCCTTGCTGTGTCCCTCTCCCTCCTGATGCTGCCTGCCTTGCTGTGTCCCTCTCCCTCCTGACGCTGCCTGCCTTGCTGTGTCCCTCTCCCTCCTGATGCTGCCTGCCTTGCTGTGTCCCTCTCCCTCCTGATGCTGCCTGCCTTGCTGTGTCCCTCTCCCTCCTGATGCTGCCTGCCTTGCTTTGTCCCTCTCTCTCCTGATACTGCCTGCCTTGCTGTCTCCCTCTCCCTCCTGATGCTGCCTGCCTTGCTGTGTCCCTCTCCCTCCTGATGCTGCCTGCCTTGCTGTGTCCCTTTCCTTCCTGATGCTGCCTGCCTTTCTGTGTTCCCCTCCCTCCTGATACTGCCTGCCTTGCTGTGTCCCTCTCCCTCCTGATACTGCCTGCCTTGCTGTGTTCCCCTCCCTCCTGATGCTGCCTGCCTTGCTGTGTTCCCCTCCCTCTTGATACTGCCTGCCTTGCTGTGTCCCTCTCCCTCCTGTTGCTGCCTGCCTTGCTGTGTTCCCCTCCCTCCTGATACTGCCTGCCTTGCTGTGTCCCTCTCCCTCCTGATGCTGCCTGCCTTGCTGTGTTCCTCTCCCTTCTGATGCTGCCTGCCTTGCTGTGTCCCTTTCCTTCCTGATGCTGCCTGCCTTGCTGTGTTCCTGTCCCTCCTGATACTGCCTGCTTTGCTGTGTCCCTTTCCTTCCTGATACTGCCTGCCTTGCTGTGTTCCCCTCCCTCCTGATGCTGCCTGCCTTGCTGTGTTCCCTCTCCCTCCTGATGCTGCCTGCCTTGCTGTGTCCCTTTCCCTCCTGATACTGCCTGCCTTGCTGTGTCCCTCTCCCTCCTGATGCTGCCTGCCTTGCTGTGTCCCTCTCCTTCCTGATGCTGCCTGCCTTGCTGTGTTCCTCTCCCTCCTGATGCTGCCTGCCTTGCTGTGTCCCTTTACTTCCTGATGCTGCCTGCCTTGCTGTGTCCCTCTCCCTCCTGATGCTGCCTGCCTGGCTGTGTCCCTCTCCCTCCTGATGCTGCCTGCCTTGCTCTGTCCCTTTCCTTCCTGATGCTGCCTGCCTTGCTGTGTTCCTGTCCCTCCTGTTGCTGCCTGCCTTGCTGTGTTCCTGTCCCTCCTGTTGCTGCCTGCCTTGCTGTGTTCCTGTCCCTCCTGATGCTGCCTGCCTTGCTGTGTTCCTGTCCCTCCTGATGCTGCCTGCCTTGCTGTGTTCCTGTCCCTCCTGTTGCTGCCTGCCTTGCTGTGTCCCTTTCCTTACTGATACTGCCTGCCTTGCTGTGTTCCTGTCCCTCCTGATGCTGCCTGCCTTGCTGTGCTCCCCTCCCTCCTGATGCTGCCTGCCTTGCTGTGTCCATCTCCCTCCTGATGCTGCCTGCCTTGCTGTCTCCCTTTCCTTCCTGATACTGCCTGCCTTGCTTTGTCCCTCTCCCTCCTGATGCTGCCTGCCTTGCTGTGCTCCCCTCCCTCCTGATGCTGCCTGCCTTGCTGTGTCCCTTTCCTTCCTGATACTGCCTGCCTTGCTGTGTCCCTCTCCCTCCTGATGCTGCCTGCCTTGCTGTGTCCCTTTCCTTCCTGATACTGCCTGCCCTCCTGTGTTCCTGTCCCTCCTGATGCTGCCTGCCTTGCTGTGTCCCTCTCCCTCCTGATGCTGCCTGCCTTGCTGTGTCCCTCTCCCTCCTGATGCTGCCTGCCTTGCTGTGTCCCCCTCCCTCCTGATGCTGCCTGCCTTGCTGTGTCCCTCTCCCTCCTAATGCTGCCTGCCTTGCTGTGTCCCTCTCCCTCCTGATGCTGCCTGCCTTGCTGTGTCCCTCTCCCTCCTGATGCTGCCTGCCTTGCTGTGTCCCTTTCCTTCCTGATACTGCCTGCCTTGCTGTGTCCCTCTCCCTCCTGATGCTGCCTGCCTTGCTGTGTCCCCCTCCCTCCTGATACTGCCTGCCTTGCTGTGTTCCCCCTCCCTCCTGATGCTGCCTGCCTTGCTGTGTCCCTCTCCCTCCTGATGCCGCCTGCCTTGCTGTGTCCCTCTCCATCCTGATACTCCCTGCCTTGCTGTGTCCCTTTCCTTCCTGATGCTGCCTGCCTTTCTGTGTTCCCCTCCCTCCTGATACTGCCTGCCTTGCTGTGTTCCCCTCCCTCCTGATGCTGCCTGCCTTGCTGTGTTCCCCTCCCTCTTGATACTGCCTGCCTTGCTGTGTCCCTCTCCCTCCTGTTGCTGCCTGCCTTGCTGTGTTCCCCTCCCTCCTGATACTGCCTGCCTTGCTGTGTCCCTCTCCCTCCTGATGCTGCCTGCCTTGCTGTGTTCCTCTCCCTCCTGATGCTGCCTGCCTTGCTGTGTCCCTTTCCTTCCTGATGCTGCCTGCCTTGCTGTGTTCCTGTCCCTCCTGTTGCTGCCTGCCTTGCTGTGTCCCTCTCCCTCCTGATGCTGCCTGCCTTGCTGTGTCCGTTTCCTTCCTGATGCTGCCTGCCTTGCTGTGTTCCTGTCCCTCCTGATACTGCCTGCTTTGCTGTGTCCCTTTCCTTCCTGATACTGCCTGCCTTGCTGTGTTCCCCTCCCTCCTGATGCTGCCTGCCTTGCTGTGTTCCCTCTCCCTCCAGATGCTGCCTGCCTTGCTGTGTCCCTTTCCCTCCTGATACTGCCTGCCTTGCTGTGTCCCTCTCCCTCCTGATGCTGCCTGCCTTGCTGTGTCCCTCTCCTTCCTGATGCTGCCTGCCTTGCTGTGTTCCTCTCCCTCCTGATGCTGCCTGCCTTGCTGTGTCCCTTTACTTCCTGATACTGCCTGCCTTGCTGTGTCCCTCTCCTTCCTGATGCTGCCTGCCTTGCTGTGTTCCTCTCCCTCCTGATGCTGCCTGCCTTGCTGTGTCCCTTTCCCTCCTGATACTGCCTGCCTTGCTGTGTCCCTCTCCCTCCTGATGTTGCCTGCCTTGCTGTGTCCCTCTCCTTCCTGATGCTGCCTGCCTTGCTGTGTTCCTCTCCCTCCTGATGCTGCCTGCCTTGCTGTGTCCCTTTACTTCCTGATACTGCCTGCCTTGCTGTGTCCCTCTCCCTCCTGACGCTGCCTGCCTTGCTGTGTCCCTTTCCTTCCTGATGCTGCCTGCCTTGCTGTGTTCCTGTCCCTCCTGATGCTGCCTGCCTTGCTGTGTTCCTGTCCCTCCTGTTGCTGCCTGCCTTGCTGTGTCCCTTTCCTTCCTGTTACTGCCTGCCTTGCTGTGTCCCTTTCCTTCCTGATACTGCCTGCCTTGCTGTGTTCCTGTCCCTCCTGATGCTGCCTGCCTTGCTGTGCTCCCCTCCCTCCTGATGCTGCCTGCCTTGCTGTGTCCCTTTCCTTCCTGATACTGCCTGCCTTGCTGTGTCCCTCTCCCTCCTGATGCTGCCTGCCTTGCTGTGTCCCTTTCCTTCCTGATACTGCCTGCCTTGCTGTGTCCCTCTCCCTCCTGATGCTGCCTGCCTTGCTGTGCTCCCCTCCCTCCTGATGCTGCCTGCCTTGCTGTGTCCCTTTCCTTCCTGATACTGCCTGCCTTGCTGTGTCCCTCTCCCTCCTGATGCTGCCTGCCTTGCTGTGTCCCTTTCCTTCCTGATACTGCCTGCCCTCCTGTGTTCCTGTCCCTCCTGATGCTGCCTGCCTTGCTGTGTCCCTCTCCCTCCTGATGCTGCCTGCCTTGCTGTGTCCCTCTCCCTCCTGATGCTGCCTGCCTTGCTGTGTCCCCCTCCCTCCTGATGCTGCCTGCCTTGCTGTGTCCCTCTCCCTCCTGATGCTGCCTGCCTTGCTGTGTCCCTCTCCCTCCTGATGCTGCCTGCCTTGCTGTGTCCCTCTCCCTCCTGATGCTGCCTGTCTTGCTGTGTCCCTTTCCTTCCTGATACTGCCTGCCTTGCTGTGTCCCTCTCCCTCCTGATGCTGCCTGCCTTGCTGTGTCCCCCTCCCTCCTGATACTGCCTGCCTTGCTGTGTTCCCCCTCCCTCCTGATGCTGCCTGCCTTGCTGTGTCCCTCTCCCTCCTGATGCTGCCTGCCTTGCTGTGTCCCTCTCCCTCCTGATGCTGCCTGCCTTGCTGTGTCCCTCTCCCTCCTGATGCTGCCTGCCTTGCTGTGTCCCTCTCCCTCCTGATGCTGCCTGCCTTGCTTTGTCCCTCTCTCTCCTGATACTGCCTGCCTTGCTGTGTCCCTCTCCCTCCTGATGCTGCCTGCCTTGCTGTGTCCCTCTCCCTCCTGATGCTGCCTGCCTTGCTGTGTCCCTCTCCCTCCTGATGCTGCCTGCCTTGCTGTGTCCCTCTCCCTCCTGATGCTGCCTGCCTTGCTGTGTCCCTCTCCCTCCTGATGCTGCCTGCCCTCCTGTGTTCCTGTCCCTCCTGATGCTGCCTGCCTTGCTGTGTCCCTCTCCCTCCTGATGCTGCCTGCCTTGCTGTGTCCCTCTCCCTCCTGATGCTGCCTGCCTTGCTGTGTCCCCCTCCCTCCTGATGCTGCCTGCCTTGCTGTGTCCCTCTCCCTCCTGATGCTGCCTGCCTTTCTGTGTCCCTCTCCCTCCTGATGCTGCCTGCCTTGCTGTGTCCCTTTCCTTCCGGATACTGCCTGCCTTGCTGTATCCCTCTCCCTCCTGATGCTGCCTGCCTTGCTGTGTCCCTCTCCCTCCTGATGCTGCCTGCCTTGCTGTGTCCCTCTCCCTCCTGATGCTGCCTGCCTTGCTGTGTCCCTCTCCCTCCTGACGCTGCCTGCCTTGCTGTGTCCCTCTCCCTCCTGATGCTGCCTGCCTTGCTGTGTCCCTCTCCCTCCTGATGCTGCCTGCCTTGCTGTGTCCCTCTCCCTCCTGATGCTGCCTGCCTTGCTGTGTTCCTCTCCCTCCTGACGCTGCCTGCCTTGCCGTGTCCCTCTCCCTCCTGACGCTGCCTGCCTTGCTGTGTCCCTCTCCCTCCTGACGCTGCCTGCCTTGCTGTGTCCCTCTCCCTCCTGACGCTGCCTGCCTTGCTGTGTCCCTCTCCCTCCTGACGCTGCCTGCCTTGCTGTGTCCCTCTCCCTCCTGACGCTGCCTGCCTTGCTGTGTCCCTCTCCCTCCTGATGCTGCCTGCCTTGCTGTGTCCCTCTCCCTCCTGATGCTACCTGCCTTGCTGTGTCCCTCTCCCTCCTGATGCTGCCTGCCTTGCTGTGTTCCTCTCCCTCCTGATACTGCCTGCCTTGCTGTGTCCCTTTCCTTCCTGATACTGCCTGCCTTGCTGTGTCCCTCTCCCTCCTGATGCTGCCTGCCTTGCTGTGTCCCTCTTCCTCCTGATGCTGCCTGCCCTCCTGTGTTCCTGTCCCTCCTGATGCTGCCTGCCTTGCTGTGTCCATCTCCCTCCTGATGCTGCCTGCCCTCCTGTGTTCCTGTCCCTCCTGATGCTGCCTGCCTTGCTGTGTCCCTCTCCCTCCTGATGCTGCCTGCCTTGCTGTGTCCCTCTCCCTCCTGATGCTGCCTGCCTTGCTGTGTCCCTTTCCTTCCTGATACTGCCTGCCTTGCTGTGTCCCTCTCCCTCCTGATGCTGCCTGCCTTGCTGTGTCCCCCTCCCTCCTGATGCTGCCTGCCTTGCTGTGTCCCTCTCCCTCCTGATGCTGCCTGCCTTGCTGTGTCCCTCTCCCTCCTGACGCTGCCTGCCTTGCTGTGTCCCTCTCCCTCCTGATGCTGCCTGCCTTGCTGTGTCCCTCTCCCTCCTGATGCTGCCTGCCTTGCTGTGTCCCTCTCCCTCCTGATGCTGCCTGCCTTGCTTTGTCCCTCTCTCTCCTGATACTGCCTGCCTTGCTGTCTCCCTCTCCCTCCTGATGCTGCCTGCCTTGCTGTGTCCCTCTCCCTCCTGATGCTGCCTGCCTTGCTGTGTCCCTCTCCCTCCTGATGCTGCCTGCCCTCCTGTGTTCCTGTCCCTCCTGATGCTGCCTGCCTTGCTGTGTCCCTCTCCCTCCTGATGCTGCCTGCCTTGCTGTGTCCCTCTCCCTCCTGATGCTGCCTGCCTTGCTGTGTCCCCCTCCCTCCTGATGCTGCCTGCCTTGCTGTGTCCCTCTCCCTCCTGATGCTGCCTGCCTTGCTGTGTCCCTCTCCCTCCTGATGCTGCCTGCCTTGCTGTGTCCCTTTCCTTCCTGATACTGCCTGCCTTGCTGTGTCCATCTCCCTCCTGATGCTGCCTGCCCTCCTGTGTTCCTGTCCCTCCTGATGCTGCCTGCCTTGCTGTGTCCCTCTCCCTCCTGATGCTGCCTGCCTTGCTGTGTCCCTCTCCCTCCTGATGCTGCCTGCCTTGCTGTGTCCCTTTCCTTCCTGATACTGCCTGCCTTGCTGTGTCCCTCTCCCTCCTGATGCTGCCTGCCTTGCTGTGTCCCCCTCCCTCCTGATGCTGCCTGCCTTGCTGTGTCCCTCTCCCTCCTGATGCTGCCTGCCTTGCTGTGTCCCTCTCCCTCCTGACGCTGCCTGCCTTGCTGTGTCCCTCTCCCTCCTGATGCTGCCTGCCTTGCTGTGTCCCTCTCCCTCCTGATGCTGCCTGCCTTGCTGTGTCCCTCTCCCTCCTGATGCTGCCTGCCTTGCTTTGTCCCTCTCTCTCCTGATACTGCCTGCCTTGCTGTCTCCCTCTCCCTCCTGATGCTGCCTGCCTTGCTGTGTCCCTCTCCCTCCTGATGCTGCCTGCCTTGCTGTGTCCCTCTCCCTCCTGATGCTGCCTGCCCTCCTGTGTTCCTGTCCCTCCTGATGCTGCCTGCCTTGCTGTGTCCCTCTCCCTCCTGATGCTGCCTGCCTTGCTGTGTCCCTCTCCCTCCTGATGCTGCCTGCCTTGCTGTGTCCCCCTCCCTCCTGATGCTGCCTGCCTTGCTGTGTCCCTCTCCCTCCTGATGCTGCCTGCCTTGCTGTGTCCCTCTCCCTCCTGATGCTGCCTGCCTTGCTGTGTCCCTTTCCTTCCTGATACTGCCTGCCTTGCTGTATCCCTCTCCCTCCTGATGCTGCCTGCCTTGCTGTGTCCCTCTCCCTCCTGATGCTGCCTGCCTTGCTGTGTCCCTCTCCCTCCTGATGCTGCCTGCCTTGCTGTGTCCCTCTCCCTCCTGACGCTGCCTGCCTTGCTGTGTCCCTCTCCCTCCTGATGCTGCCTGCCTTGCTGTGTCCCTCTCCCTCCTGACGCTGCCTGCCTTGCTGTGTCCCTCTCCCTCCTGACGCTGCCTGCCTTGCTGTGTTCCTCTCCCTCCTGACGCTGCCTGCCTTGCTGTGTCCCTCTCACTCCTGATGCTGCCTGCCTTGCTGTGTCCCTCTCCCTCCTGACGCTGCCTGCCTTGCTGTGTCCCTCTCCCTCCTGACGCTGCCTGCCTTGCTGTGTCCCTCTCCCTCCTGACGCTGCCTGCCTTGCTGTGTCCCTCTCCCTCCTGACGCTGCCTGCCTTGCTGTGTCCCTCTCCCTCCTGATGCTGCCTGCCTTGCTGTGTCCCTCTCCCTCCTGATGCTACCTGCCTTGCTGTGTCCCTCTCCCTCCTGATGCTGCCTGCCTTGCTGTGTTCCTCTCCCTCCTGATACTGCCTGCCTTGCTGTGTCCCTTTCCTTCCTGATACTGCCTGCCTTGCTGTGTCCCTCTCCCTCCTGATGCTGCCTGCCTTGCTGTGTCCCTCTCCCTCCTGATGCTGCCTGCCCTCCTGTGTTCCTGTCCCTCCTGATGCTGCCTGCCTTGCTGTGTCCATCTCCCTCCTGATGCTGCCTGCCCTCCTGTGTTCCTGTCCCTCCTGATGCTGCCTGCCTTGCTGTGTCCCTCTCCCTCCTGATGCTGCCTGCCTTGCTGTGTCCCTCTCCCTCCTGATGCTGCCTGCCTTGCTGTGTCCCTTTCCTTCCTGATACTGCCTGCCTTGCTGTGTCCCTCTCCCTCCTGATGCTGCCTGCCTTGCTGTGTCCCCCTCCCTCCTGATGCTGCCTGCCTTGCTGTGTCCCTCTCCCTCCTGACGCTGCCTGCCTTGCTGTGTCCCTCTCCCTCCTGACGCTGCCTGCCTTGCTGTGTCCCTCTCCCTCCTGACGCTGCCTGCCTTGCTGTGTCCCTCTCCCTCCTGACGCTGCCTGCCTTGCTGTGTCCCTCTCCCTCCTGATGCTGCCTGCCTTGCTGTGTCCCTCTCCCTCCTGATGCTGCCTGCCTTGCTGTGTTCCTCTCCCTCCTGACGCTGCCTGCCTTGCTGTGTCCCTTTCCCTCCTGATGCTGCCTGCCTTGCTGTGTCCCTCTCCCTCCTGATGCTGCCTGCCTTGCTGTGTCCCTCTCCCTCCTGATGCTGCCTGCCTTGCTGTGTCCCTCTCCCTCCTGATGCTGCCTGCCTTGCTGTGTCCCTCTCCCTCCTGATGCTGCCTGCCTTGCTGTGTCCCTCTCCCTCCTGATACTGCCTGCCTTGCTGTGTCCCTCTCCCTCCTGATGCTGCCTGCCTTGCTGTGTCCCTCTCCCTCCTGATGCTGCCTGCCTTGCTGTGTCCCTCTCCCTCCTGATGCTGCCTGCCTTGCTGTGCCCCTCTCCCTCCTGATGCTGCCTGCCTTGCTGTGTCCCTTTCCTTCCTGATACTGCCTGCCTTGCTGTGTCCCTCTCCCTCCTGATGCTGCCTGCCTTGCTGTGTCCCTCTCCCTCCTGATGCTGCCTGCCTTGCTGTGTCCCTCTCCCTCCTGATGCTGCCTGCCTTGCTGTGTCCCTCTCCCTCCTGATGCTGCCTGCCTTGCTGTGTTCCCCTCCCTCCTGATACTGCCTGCCTTGCTGTGTCCCTCTCCCTCCTGACGCTGCCTGCCTTGCTGTGCTCCCCCATCCTCTCCCTTGCTCCCCTGGATTTCAGCATTTGCAGTTTTTCTTGTCTTTAAATAAATTCTAACCCACCCAACAAAACCGATATCCCATGAGTGCCTGAGAAAAAGTCCTTTCATGTTTAAGAAATGTCTTTTTTGTTGCGACAGGATTGAAGCACGGATGGGGAATGTCAAAATTCCAATATGTTTTCTGCAAAGTCTGTACAGAACTGTTTTATATTCAAATTTACTTGTAGATAATTTATAAATAAAGTATACTATTCATTTTTTTTTTAAAAAGTTTGACATATTGAGGATCAGCTAATCTTTTTATGAGGGTGAAAGTGAGGACTGCAGATGCTGGAGATTAGAATCGAGAGTGTGGTGCTGGAAAAGCACAGCCAGTCAGATACCATTTGAGCAACAGGAGAATCGATGTTTCAGGCATAAGCCCATCCCGATAAAGGGCGTATGAGCAAAACGTCGATTTTCCAGCTCCTTAAACGCTGCCTGACCTGCTGGGCTTTTCCAGCTCCACACTCTCAACTCTAATCCTTTTTATGCCAGACTGTATGACAGAAAGTTTACAGAAACATCATAGCCTCCCAGTCATTCCTGCTCTCTATCATGGAGGTCTTAGGTGACAGCACGTGGGAGAGGCTGAACAAGTCATTATCCCCTGATGAACTGACCAAGGCCTCCAAATCCTTTGGGAAGCGTAAAGCTCCCTGAGGAGACAGCTTACAGGCTAAGTAGCATTCAATTTGATTGGAATTGATAGGTTGGGAGTTGCTGCAGGACTACAACAGTACATGTGAGAATCCATGAGGAGGGACATCATTACCCTCATCTATGAGCAGAGCAAAGTAAGGGAGGAAACCAGAAATTGGCAGCCAGTCTCACTATTTATTCACTCATGGGACATGGTGTTGCTGACTGGGTCAGCATTTATTGCCTGTCCCTAGTTGCCCCTTGAGAATGTAGGGGTGAGCTGCCTTCTTGAACTGCTGCAGTCCACATGCTGTAGGTTGGTCCACAATGCTCTGAGAGAGGAAGTTCAAGGATTTTGAGCAGTAATAGTGAAGCAAATGGTCAGGAAGATGAGTGACCTGGAGGGGCGACTTGCCTGGATGGGCACAACTCCGGAAGTGCTCAATCTTCAAAGAATGTAAATGGGAAGATTACCAATATAACACTTTTATTCAAGTTAGTGAAGAGAGAGTAAGCCAGTTCACTTAATATCTATAATTGAGAAAGTATTAGAGATTAGATCATAAAACATAGGAGCAAAAATAAAGCCATTCAGCCCATCAAGTCTGCTCCGCCATTCAATCATGGCTGATTGAACCCCATTCACCTGCCTTCTCCCTGTAACCTTTGATTCCCCTTAACAATCAAGAACCTATTTATCTCAGTCTTAAATATACTCAACGACCTGACCTCCACAGCCTTCTGTGGCAATGAATTCCATAGATTCACCACTGTCAAGCTGAGGAAGTTTCTCCTCATCTTCATTCTGAAGGTTTTTCCCGTTGTTCTAAAGTTGTCCAAGCCTCTCCTGTAAATGAAAACATCTTCCCAATGGCCACTCTGTCTAGGCCCAGGCCTTACAGTATTCTGTAAGTTTCAAATAGATACTTCCAAATCCTTCTGAACTCCATCAAGATTAGTATGACAGATGTAACAGCAGAGCTTTTAGCAAGTACATAATTTGACCAAAAAGAGTCAACATGGCTTCCTGAAGGAAAATCTTACCTGACAGATTTATTCCAATTCTTTGAGGAGAAAACAAGTCATGATAAATAAGGGGAAGGCAGCAGATGTAATATATTTGAAATTCCAGCAGATATTTAATAAAATATCACAATTTAACAGTTCATGCTGTTGAAGGCAGTAAATTAGGATAGTAGGTTATTAACCAATAGTAGACAGAAAATTGGGACAAGGGGGACCATTTCAGGATGGCAACCTCTAACCAGCGGTATGTTATAGGGATCAGTGCTGTGGCCACCACTATTGAAAATACACATTGATGAATAACCATGTTTGTGGATGATACAAAAATATATGGGAAGGCAAGTGGTGAGAATGGTGTAAAAAGTCTGCAGAGTGATATAGTTGGTGAAGCAAATGGGTAAAAATTGACAGAAAGAATATTATATGGAGAAAATTTGAGCTTATGTTCTTTGGCAGAAATAAGAAAGGAGCTGAGTGATTTAAACACAGAAAGAATGCAGAAAGTTATATCACGTGTATTTAGAGTCCTTGTGAATAAATCACAAAAAATTTCAAATTCAATAGGTAATAGGGAAGGCAAATGTAATTTTTCAAAGGGAATGAACTATCAAAACAGAGAAGTCTTGCTAAACTTACAGAAGGCACTCATCAGACCACATCTGGATCACTGTGAATAGTTTTGATCGCTTTATCTAAGGAAAGACATACTGGCAATGGAGGCAGCCCAGAGAATGTTCATTAAGCTAACCCTGGGTCAGGATCTGCCTTTACTGCTCGCTGAACAAAACTTTTCACTGTACTTAGGTACATGTGACTACAATAAATCAAATCAAATCAAATCAAAAATTACTTTTGAGGAGAGGTTGAGTAGAGATTGAGCCTGTACTCATTACAGTTTAAAAGAATAACAGGTGACCTTATTGAAACATATGAGATTCTTAAAGAATTTGACATGGTAAGCACAGAGAAGTTGTCTCTGCTTGTTGGAGAGGCTAGGACCATAATTAAGAAAATATTAGAGATTAATATGACAGTTGAGGATATAATGGTATAATCTTACGGTAAGAGGTCCCCAGTTGGGACAGGGGTGAAGAGGAATTTCTGCTCTCACAGAGTCATGAATCTGTGGAATTCTATGCCACAGGGGATTGTGGGGGCTGGATCAACTTGCTGAGTTGAAAGGATTTTTAATCAGTCTAGAAATCAAGTTTTCTTGAAGAAAGATAGGAAAGTGAAATTGAATATTATCAGATCAGCTCTGATCTCATTGAAAGATGGAGCAAACTCAATGGGCTGAATGATTTGCTTCTGCACCCATGATTCATGGTCTTACACGATAAATGTTGTTCTTAATAGTTTGTTTACTATCACAAAAATTTATGATTTGGAGATGCCTGTGATGGACTGGGACGTACAAAGTTAAAAATCACACAACACTAGGTTATAGTCCAACAGGTTTAATTGGAAGCACACTAGCTTTCGGAGCGATGCTCCTTCATCAGGTGACAATCACCTGATGAAGGAGCGTCGCTCCAAAAGCTAGTGTGCTTCCAATTAAACCTGTTGGACTATAACCTGGTGTTGTGTGATTTTTAACTTTGTACAAAAATTTACTGCAGTATGACTTAGTTGACAAGGTGTCAACTGGTTATTGAGAAATGACCAAATTAAAAATACAGCTTCTTGATTGCCTTGAGCTTTGCTGCAATTATCTGAAAACAAACTGGCATTTATATCAAGGTTAAAGTAAGATTCTGTATGTCAAATACAGACAAATGAAATGAGGAAGTAGCCTAGCTAGGTTGAGTTTAGAATTTTTGATTTAAAACCACATTTTCATCTATGTAAACAGATAAAAGTTTGAGCTTGCTTTTAAATTCAAGTTAAGCTAGTCAACTATGATTGGATATATATTGGGAGATTTTACCACATGCCCTCACACGTCCAATCATTCACACTCCAGCCATTGGTCCCACCATGCACTGTTCCACACTATACATGGTCTTCTCTCATCAATTACAAAAACAAATGCATTCCTTTTGTCCAGTTGGAGAATGTTTGACTATTGGCGTAAGCAGGGTTTTTTTTGCAGCCCCATTTTTTAAATAATAAAAGCGGAGAAATTAAGTTCTTTTTTTTCCCCTTTTATTACTCATACCTCTACAAAACCTGTTGTTGGGTTGTTCTTAGCAGGAGATTAGTCTTTAATTCCTGTACGCTGCAGAGTAATCTTGGAGGATTGGCAATTCTAATTTAACTGCATTTAAAGATTGAAGCACTGATTGAAATAACTAAACTCAACAAAAGAAAAAAAATCCATTAAACTCCTCACACCCATCACCTTCACATTAGATCATCTCTAGATATATTGCCTGTCTTCTCATCAATTTGCTATTTGACTCATATAGTTACATAATTCTTCCCCTTCGGTTACCTCTCATAGTTATTTATTCCACAATTCATTACATTTTGGAAAGAAGGTCCTGCATGAATTTCCCTTTCCCCAAGATTACTAATTTTACTTTGTTTTCTGTTCAACATTTCACCGCCGTGGGTAAATTTTCCTTGATTGATTTTCTTAATTATTTTCATAACATTGAAATTTTCATGTAAAATGTTTCCATTTCCAAAATAACCATCTTCACCTCTGTTAAGCTGTCATAACATCATAATGTTCATGGCTGAAAATCTGTGGATGATTATCTCAACAGTTATATAGTGGGATTGCGTCTGCTAATGCTTTCAGTGTTGACTCAGCTAAGGTTGGTGAGATCAAAGGGATGTTTGGTTTTGGCATGGAGCTGACAGACATTAGTGTATCAGGTTTGATGCATTATGCTTTCCCACCTGCCTCCACTCCTTAAAAATCTTCCATCCACCAGTTGTTGGCCAGGAGAATTGATCAACAATAATCATTTCTTTAAAATAAAAGGTTAATGTGAATATATAAATACATTAGTTTACATTATCATTGGATGGACTAAGTCCTCCCTGTTCACTCCCAGCTATATCTGTACTCCACTCTTCATGAATAGTACTGTCATAATCGGTGATTTTTGACTCCTTGTAGGATTGGTAAACTCTTTTGTCTCAATGTATTAATTTCCAGCGGCTTAAGTTTTGACCAAGTATAAATGTCCAGTATAAGGAATTGCCTCCTCTGTCCAGCTTTTCTGTCACATGATCTTTCTTGTAATAAGGCAATGAAAGCTCAATTCTACACTATTCGCAGAAATTTGTTATTCAGTACTGCATCCAACATGCTATAGTTCTCCTTTTATTCTCAAAAGACCACCAGACTTTCAATATGACATTAGAGAATGAGCCAAAGATATCCATCCCCTACTTCTTTATTAGTATAATCTGAGTGGTTCACCTTTGCAACCTCACATGGTCAATACTATTTATTCCATCAGTTATGAGAACCTAAATATGCATGAAACATCAGACAGCTTTTGATAAATGTACTATTATGCACTTTAACTGTCAAGACATCTTAAATCACCTTTCTTGATTTATATTCTATATCTTTGATAATTATCCAATACCAGATCTACCTCCTACAACTATAATTGAACATAAAGCTGACGACATTATAGATTTAGGATAACATTCATACATGCAATGTTCTTACAGCTCTATCAATTTTACTACTTTGAGCATCTTACTGATCTTTATGTTTTCCCACTGCCTCTGTTGAAGACATATTGACCTAAAAATGTATCCAGACCCATTTCTAGGCTTGGACAGAACACTGCACAGGTTGTGCACTGGAAAAGAAGTTCGAGCCCCTCCAACAGCAGAAAATATATTTGAAGAGAACAAATGTTGGAGCATTTACTTCCAGAGTAGGGTCCAAGAAGGAAGATTGCAGAGAGCATCAGAAATGCTGATTGAGGGATGGACGAGGAAATTGGGGAAACACGCTTGCGTGGTTTTTGGCTGAACAGGAAGTCTTTACTTTGTAAAAGAAATGTACTGAAAAATGTACTTTTAGTCGATAGCTAAAGCATCAGCTGCTCTTGAGCAGAGCAGGGCCATGTGTGCAGTTAGTTGGCGATTATCAATGGACATTAAAGAAATATTAAGCTATTCATTGACATAAGTAAAGAAATTAATGTTTGTGCTTGGCGGAGTTCAGGAGACTTCGAAAATGGTACAGAAAAATTTCAAGTCAGAGGTTGTTTAGGCATCTTTTGGACATAAAGTGTTTTTCACTAGAATTAGATTTTGATATATTCAGTCTGCTCCTTTAAAATAAGCATAGCATCTGGAATCTGACCAAATCTATCTATCGGTCCCTTATCATTGTTAATTATTTATACTCATCCCAATAAAAGGTACTTCCAAAGACTAGAGTTGTACTGAGAGGAATCCAATTTTGTCCATGAATTGCAAAATCCGGAACATTTTTCACAAAATTATATGGGAGCTCTTGCTATTTTTAAAGAACTGAAGTATTTACAGAATAGAAACACCTCCTTTCAACAAAAAAATCTACGCTGGTGTTTCTCTTCATATTAGTCTTATTTCCTCCTTCTTCAATGAACCTCATTTGCATAGAGTCATCGGGTCAAACCACACGGAAACAAACCTTCAGTCCAACCAGTCCCTGCAGACCATAATCCCAAACTAAACTAGTCCCACCTGCCTACACTTGGCTGCATCCCTCCAAACATTTCTCTATTCATGTACTTATCCAAATGCCTTTTAAACATTGTAACTGTACCCACATCCACCACTTCCTGTGGAAGCTCATTCCACACGCGAATACTCTTTGTGTAAAAAAGTTGCCTCTTGGGATATAATTAACCTTTCTTCTCTTACTTTAAAAATATGCCCCCCCCCCCTCCCCCAGTTGGAAACCCCTATGCTAGAGAAAAGACATGTCATTCACCTTATCTCATGGTTTATAAACCTCTCTAAGGTCACCCCTCAATCTCCTACACTCCAGTGTAAAAATGTCATCGCTATTCCAGCCTCTCCTTATAATGCAAAGCATCCATCCCTGGCAATCATCCTGATAAATCTCTTTAGAACCCTGTCCAGCTTAATAATATCCTTCCTATAATAGGGTTACCAGAACTAGAAATGTCTCGAAGAGGCATTCTGTCATTCTAGCTTCTCCTTAGATGTACAAACTGTATCAATGCTATTCACTTTAGCTATTCCTCATGGTAGTTAGCTCTACATTGGGTAATGGGGAAGGAAAAGTTTCTCCTAAATTCTCTATTTCATACATCGTTGACTATTTTTCTATTTATGGAGAAAGTGGGTACTGCAGATGCTGGAGATTACAGTCAAGATTAGAGTGGTGCTGGAAAAGCACAGCAGGTCAGGCAGCATACGACGAGCAGAAAAATCAACGTATCGGGCAAAAGCCCTTCATCAGGAATCGATTCATTTCAGATGAAGGGCTTTTGTCTGAAACATCGATTTTCCTGCTCCTCAGATGCTGCCCGTCCTGCTGTGATTTTCCAGCACCACTCTAATCTTGACTCTATTTTCTATTTATGTCTAATAGTTCTAGTCTCATCCACAAGTGGAAACATTTCTGTACATTTCCTCTTAAATCTTTTGATAATGTTAGTCTGCTATCATTTCACTTAGACAGAAAGAGTCTCATGCTGTTTAGTTCACCTGTTGCCAAGAAGTTTTCTTTTATCACTTATGTCATCAAGATTGTTATAGGCACCCAGAAATCCAATGAAGAATTCCAGAAGGAGCTTTCTCACTCCCCAAAAAAACAAGAGTACGTTTGATTCTGCTATAACACGTGCTTCTTCAACACAAATTGGCTATAACATGCTTGAAGAATTTACACTATTTGTAGAAAACAAACTTTGCTTATCTGTATTGGCTGGAATGCGATTCCAGTCCCATCGGTTCAAAGGGTGCTGCTATTACACGATTTTCTTATAATGCAGGATCTCATGGGACCAGAAATATCATGTTATATCAAACAGACTTTACAAAGCTTATTCCACAGGGGGTATTTGAAACAAATACTGTACATGCATTTAATAGGAAACTAGGCAAACATATGATTTAAAGAGTAATGGTTAGAATGATAGATTGTGATTAGGAAAGATGTGAAGAGCATGATCAGATGGAATATATATAGTGGCAATATACAAAAGTTTGTTTCTTGCCAAAATATTGTATCCTTTACAAGATAGATGATGACTTGGAGATCTGGCTGAGATGGGTCTGAATAGGCCAGGAACTCCTGTTCCTATTCTGAAAAGACAACTCTTATTTGTGTGATGATAAGTCATGGAAATGAGGGATGGTTGTATTGTTGTTCTGATTTTAACACAGAGAAAAAGAGACTATTCTTGATGTAGCAGTTTCTTTCTGAGGGAGTTAAAGATATTGAGAGGAGTTTGGGGAAACTGATATATTGAGGCTTCCCTTCCTCTCCCCCATCACTTCAAATGTTTCACCAAGTCAATTTGTAGACAGACACTGGTGTTTCCAATGCAAGGGCAGGTGCATGCTGGGTGTGTGCTGACATTGTGTTTTTGACTGGTGCGGTCCATACAGATGAGGGGCCTTTTCCTAGAAACTGTAGCTTCTGGAAACATCAGTGTAACACAGACCCTACAGTCTAGATCGCAACGCAACTGTTGGGATTATGCTTTGATCACAAGCCAAAGAATTTTGAGGTCATAAAGCATCCAGCTGTAACTTGAGAAATGTCAACTACAAAACATACAATTGACACAAATATATCTTCATATTTTCACTAAGGGGAGTATGACTGACAATGATTCTCCATCCCTGTTATCTGATCAATCTGCTGAATGCTCTATGGGGAAGATTAATGGAGATCTAACAATACTACGCAAGATGAGAAGAACGCTAGAAGCAGACAAATCTGTATGTCATTAAAAAAACAAAAGGCAGAATTTCAATCTAACGGGATGGGCTGTTTTGGAAATGGATGGATGATTAAACAGGGTATGGAAATGCCAGCTGGAACTCACCAACTTTAACTTTTAACTGCACTGCTTTGAAATCCTTCTTGAAATAGATTGGTTGTCAATTTCAATATATTAAGAAGTTCTTACCAGCTGTTTTAACTGTGATTTCCAACTTTAATTTACAGGATCAGTTCCAAAGTTTCATTTAATTTCTTGATGGTAGCTTACACAAGTTTTCACACAACTTTTACCACTTTGGAGATTTGCACATCTGACCCACACTTCCCAATGCCAGCTATCTGTTCAACGTGGGTGTCATTTATGCCACTTTGCCCTGGGTCTCAAATAAGAAGCACTAGAGAAGCAGCAGCATCAAAACCAACAGCAACTGAGCAGGAGACTTCTCCTCAACCATCTGTTGCTCCACAGGAGAGAGGGGATACATACAGAGTGAACTGCAGAGACTACACCCTGAAGCAGGGTGTATAAGCAGACATGCAGCTTTCTTGACAAGTCTTGAGATCAGTTCCTCAATAAAGATAGCTCATTGTACTGTACAACATGATTGCTGATATTTACAGCTTCCTGGGACAAGGCATTCTTCCAAGTGGACCTAGTGGGCAACACAATTTTTGTGCTTACCAAATTTATTGTTGCATTTAATCTTTTTGTCTTGGGCTCCATCTGGAAATCTGAAGAAAATGTGCACAAAGTGCTACAATCTAATTCTAGAAATTGCTTTTGCAGTGCCGTGTTAGCCAGGGGTTGGAGTTACGTGTACTTTCCAACCAATGAGACTGTCGAGTATTGAAAATTGCATTGTATATTTTTTTTCAGGTGAAGGCTACCATACGCATCTAGAGGCAGAGAGACTCTCGAGAAGGAATGACAGAATCCATGTTGTAAGAATTGTTTACCAAGGTTGGGAATTATGTGAATGTTGTAACTGGTGAGGCTGTAGTGTTTTGAAAATTGTATTGTGCATTTCTTCAAGTGAAGGCTACCACACACATGCAACAGCAGAGAGACTGTGGAGGGAGAACAAATAAATTCATGTTTTAGCAATATAAACACTCCGAATGCTTCATTGGAAAAAGGGCTGACCTCAACTGTAGTCTGCACTGAAGAAATCCACAGATTCACAATTCTCTGAGGGACAAAAAAAACCTTCTCAATTCTGTTTTAAATGTGTGACCCCTTGTTCTGAGATTTCTGTCTTAGACTCTCCTACTAGGTGAGGAGGATGGGATGAGGGTATTAAGCTCGATGATCAGCCATGAACGGTGGAGCAGGTTGGAGGAGATGAATTGCCTACTCCTGTTACAATAGAGCATTACACCGCAGTACAGGCCCTTTGGCACTTGATGTTGCGCCAACCCGTGGAACCAATCTTCCCTGTTTCTATATGCTTCCTTTTCTGCTACTCCTGCAGGATACAGTTCCTGTAGATTCACTGAGGTGGAGGAAAGCTGCTTAGATCAATACTCAAATGCTTCAGCCTCCTAATGATCTCTGAGTTTCCTGTCAAACATTTCCATAACTGCCCCTGTGTAGGGGGCAGACTCAGAAAGTGGGACAGAAGGCAGCAAGCTGGTTACTGACTGAACTCCTGGCAATGGGTGTGAAATGGAATTGCTTTGATAAATTCGCACTTCCCTTTCCTCTTCCTCCATCATCTCTCTCATGGGCTCTTACACTTCCCTGGTGGAAATGGCCTGAGCATGTTTTGCTGCACATATACCTTGTAATGGCGTACTGAAAGTTTTGATCAACTCTGTTATAGTTACAGACCCCACCACCAGGTATATATTTCCCTCCCCACCCCTTTCCGCCTTCCAAAAAGACCATTCCGTCCGTGACTATCTGGTCAGGTCCACGCCCCCCTACAACCCACCCTCCCATCCTGGCACCTTCCCCTGCC